>NW_015520006.1:0-1401 GCF_001515645.1 Sinocyclocheilus grahami | reverse complement strand
GTTTTGATTTCTGTTCAAAGATACTCTATTTGACAGCACTCACTTGATTCTTTAACCTTCAGGAACAACAAACGATTGAACTGTATCAAAGCTTCAAAAACAGCCACAGTTCATCTACTTCAGAGAGCCGAAGATGTGCATGCTATTTGTGGATCTCTCTTCCTTCCTTTGTCTTTCGTTACAAGAAATAACCTAAAATTTGTAAATAGCAGCCACAATTGTTTGTAAGGTCAAAACTGTGGTAGGGAACAATTAGCTGGTTTCTATTTTGACTTTTTTTCCCTTTATAGCACCGTTAACATCGTGCCCTCAGTCCTCATGGGAAGAAATAAAGTGACAAGTGATTAAAGATATCCAACAAAAGGTATATCTGCCATGCCAGTTTTTGCGTCAATCAAGTCCCAATCAGAGCTAAAAATGAGTGACATTTTGTTGTTTGCTTGATTTCTATTTCTGTATGCTGTGTTGGGTAGCTCCGCCCACTGCACACTCTCATTGGTCGAAAATCCTGCTGCACATAACAGTATATTAAACATCAAATATGTTCTGATTGGCTGTGTTGCATCAAACACATTACACTTTAACCTTTCCAGATTTTTTCTAACAGCCTATAAGTGAAAATTGCATCCATTATCAGAGCAAAATGGGTATAAATTCCACTTCTCAGAATTAAGCTTTTCTTTTTGAACCAGACTATTTCCATCGACATCCATATAGCCAGATTTACATTGTGATCCTGCCCCCTCTTTGCAATCGACAGAAGAACTGTTAGTCAATGTGCTTTACAGCACAGAGACACCTGCTGTCCAATGAGAAGAAAGGAATAATTACATTAGACGACCCCCCCACCCCACCACCAGCACTCATTATGACAATGATTGTCCAGTCAATAGGCGGTTAATTTAGAGCCCGACCTCTGGTCTGCGGGTTTAAAGGCAGTGCTCCGACTGCTAATTACCATCAGACACCCATTATCTGGTTTCTTAGGTTTGAAGTCTAAAACCTTCATTTTACCAATATTACGCTTTGCTAATGTAAATGAAATCATTATCAAATTACAAAATGGACACAAAACCAGGCAAACAATTAATTGTAGATCAATATATCTGGTAAATGAGATGGTATTTTGGCATCAGCTTCTGAGGTCAGCATCAGTTAGATAAAAAAAATCTATCAACAATGAATGGATAAATCGCCTGTTTTGCAAAAAAATTTAAATAAATAAACATTCATGCATATATACATACACATACATTTGTATATACACATGTATATATTGTATTTGTATAGATATTTTTTTTCCTTTTTGTGAATATTGAGCATTTCAGCATTTTGTATATATTATATAAACTAATTAGCTTTTACACACACACACACACACACACACACACACACACACAC
>NW_015520005.1:0-1445 GCF_001515645.1 Sinocyclocheilus grahami | reverse complement strand
TCATTTGAATTGTGTATCAGTCGTTTTTATGCAGAATTCTTTTATTCACACATTTTTTTTATTCATACCTGTAAATGACAGTTTACAGTTATGCAAAGTCAGTGCATGAAAATGAATCTGAACGATTCTTTTACTTAAAAGATTCAAAGAAGTAAGAAAAACGTCATCACCTCGTGTATGGGTTTCTTAATATTTTATAAACGTGCTATTAGAGACATTTAATAGTGGATTTTTATGTAAGAATTACAAATCACAGAGGTTAGATTGTGTATTTTGTTGTTTTGAGAAACATTGCTTTATGGTTGTGTTCCCAGCATCATCATGACTACATCACTCTTGGTGCAGCTATCACCCAAGGACTGGAGGAGGATCAGATGAGATGAGTACAGTAGTGGGCACTGCGCAATTCATGCGTGGGTCTGTACGTGTGATGTAGGCAGGGATTCCTTCATGTAGCCTATCTCTCAGCAGCTCCTACCCACACCACCAACACACAGTTTCCCCTGCTGCACTCTCCCTCTCTGTACTATCTTATAATGGAGAACTACAACTACACAAACCAAGAATACAACCACATTCAGGACTGAGGGCAGATAATGTAATCATATAAGACTCCACCATTGAAAAACCCACACTGATCAACCACTGAATATTGTGAGTGTACAAGAATATTTATGATAAAAATGTAGTCACTATTTAAGTCACCTTTATTTATATGGCATTTTATACAACACAGATTGTTTCAAAGCAGCTTCACAGTAATAAACAGCAAAATCAGTGTCGAAGTTAAAACGTTCATCAATCATGAAACAACTTCAATTTTAGCTATAAGCAGCTCATACAATAGTGTCATTATTAAGCTCAACTCAATTCAGTTTTTGTGTTCCCATCCGATAGCGTCAGTACAATTATTATCAATAATTGTACTGACCCAATAATTGGTTTAATCTGGTCAATCACATTTTATGCAATAATTGGTTTAATCTGGTTTAATCACATTTTAATGTGTTTACATGCTGCTTAAATGGGGGCTTAATTGTCTTTTAAGCCCCCATTTAAGCAGCATGTAAACACATTAAAATGATTCCTATGACCAGATTAAACCAATTTTTGGGTTCTAGAACTCCGAATATAAACACATGTAGTGTGGCTACATTATTCAGAATTTTTTTTTTTGTCAAGTTATAACCTTATTCTAATTAGCCACTGTAACTGAACATTCATTCGTAAATGAATTTAAAATTAGTCATTTCAAACATTTTGAAAATTCAAGCTGTTCTAGAAACCCATTTTTCTTTACTATTTTATACAAACTTTTAAACGAGCATCATGACCTACATTTAGCAATTAATCCAAATGTATTATTAAAAAAGTCTTATTAGTTATCATTGCAGACATGAAGAATGAATTAATTAGTTGATTAGACTGCTGTCAAAAGTAACCAA
>NW_015520004.1:2216-2675 GCF_001515645.1 Sinocyclocheilus grahami | reverse complement strand
CACACACACACACACACTCACGGTCTCCGCTCCGCTCGGCTGCTGGCCTGTCGGCTGCCTCCCCACGGCTTCCCAGATGTAGTTCATCCTCCTGCGTGTCCGCTTTCGCTAATGTTTTCAATATGGATGTTCACAGAGTAAACTTCTGTTAAACTGAAGGGATTTCCCAGGACGGGCAGAGAGTAAACGTCATTAAAACAGCTGCTGGCTGATGTTGATCTCGCGACACGACAGCGCGCAGCCCGGAACTGACCCGGACGCGCATGCGCAGAGACGTGACGACACGTGGCTGACCTTAAAGAGACAGTTACACCAGAGCCGGTCGAAAACATGCTGATTAACTAAATATTAATATACTAATATACCATTATTACTAATAACAGTGATAATGAACGATAAAGAAATCATAACATAAAAGCATTCAGAAATGTACATTTTCAAGAAAGATGCTCAAAGATT
>NW_015520004.1:0-1094 GCF_001515645.1 Sinocyclocheilus grahami | reverse complement strand
TATATATATATATACGGTCATGTGTCAATATTTAAAAATGTGTCTCGGATGAAAAATGAAAATTGTATCACAAATCGAGATTTAGATTTTGAACACTTAAAAATTTTTTTTTAAATTTAATAAAGTGGCTCTGCCTTAAGAAAAACATTCAGCATAAATCCCCCCCAAAAATCTTGATCTTTCCACTTTACAAACGCTTCTATACGTGCTCCGTTCCCTCATTCAGGCAGACCCAGGAGACAAAGGAAAAACGCCGTCAAATCTGTACATTAAAAAATAAAAACCTTTCGCTTACTCATGAGCCGACGAGAGAAACAACCTAAATAACCGCCTGAAAAACAAACTAAAAATACTTTTCAAAAAGGCCTCCGACCCTTCAGTCTGCACATTTTACACCAACAGCAATGTCACAGAAGGGTACTTCTACAGACTCGTTTCCCTACAAAGTGTGCAACCGTTCGATAAATGACAACCCGGAGGACTTGCAGCACAACTCCAACTGCAAGTGAACAGTGTGTTTTGAATCATGAGGTTGTTCAAGTTGTTTCTCGTTCCAAAGGCAAAAATGCAAGTGTACAACACGAGGAGTAAAAACGCAGAAAACTCAAGTATGCATTCACGTAGACTTCTCAGTATGGAGATGAATGAAGGGAGCTGCTCTCAACGCCTCGGAGCGGTGAAGTGGCCCTCACTGGAACCCGCGCTCCTCCCAGGGGCCACGGCACGTGACGGGGGGCCCCTGGCTTCCCGCTCGCGCATCATGTAGCCACGGGGCCCCCCCGGAGCCCGGTCACCGCGCCTGGCGTCCCGCCGGTCTTCTGCTCCACTACGGGTTTCCCGCTCGCGCATCGCACGCGTCTTCTTCTCCTCCACGTTCAGACGCACCTCGCCGCGGAACATGATGGGCTAATCACAAATTAAATATACTCTCAATATCATATCTGTGCACATGAAGAAAGTTATTACAAAAAAAAGAGCTTGAGGTTTTGTCCCTATTTATCTCGGATGTACACTGCTGTTGAATAGTTTGGGATCAGTAAGACTTTAAGTGTTTTTAAAGAAGTCTCTTCTGCTCATCAAGCCTGCATTTATTT
>NW_015520003.1:1445-2675 GCF_001515645.1 Sinocyclocheilus grahami | reverse complement strand
GCTGTGTGAATGTGACCTAAATGGCAGGTGAAATGGAGGGAAAGGTGTTGAAAAATACTTGGTCTGGTTATTTTGATGAAAGATTAGAATTTTTTTTAGATGAATCGTTCACTGTAAGACCAATAACTTGTATTATGAAAGTAAACAATGTCAGTTTTTATTTTGTCGAATATCAAATTTGAAAATGGCTGATATTTGGCATCAAAGCACTCAAACTCAGTTCATCATTCTTTCAGCCCCATTTACATGAACAGATCATGTATTCATATGAAAGTCTTAGAAGTGTCTTCAAGACAGAAACTTTTCTTTGATTCTCAGCTATTTTAAATGTAAGAAGCTAACGGAAGCTGTCTTTTTGCGGTGATAGAGGAAGAGAGAACAAAGAATAATAGTTTTTATGCTAAATCAAAAACCCTTTGACAGGTCGGTGTGATATCCCTGGTCTCTATCTCACCCGAGTCTAATAACTACACTCAGAAATCCTCCAAAAGCTGTGAATAAACAAACCAGTATGTAATATTCCAACATCTAATCTTCTTGGTAGAACAAGAAACAGAGTAGTGATTAAACAAGACAATATTCAAACAATCATAAGGCGCAGTCTGCGGGGGCTTTGGGGTGGGGTACAGTCTAGAAGCAAAACACAATTAGGATGCGAACCTTGAACGCATCAGTCTTGTTTAACTGAACGCTTGATGCTCTCACATACATTTCAGTCAGACTGTGAAAAATTATGACTGCATTAACGCTCTGATATTAGGCCTTAATATCCGTCTCTCCTTGTACTCCCAATACGAAGGAGGAAAGATTCCCAGGAGCCTTTTTGATCATATGCAAATTTTGTTTTTAAAATATTCTTTCATCTGGCCATGTTGTGAAGTCAGCTTTCTTTACACTGAACATGAAAACCTCACTTACTTCATTAAGGAGGAGTCTGGAATGCGAAAGTAAATACACAGCAAAAATTTGCACTTCAAAAATAATCATTGTGATTTCCAGCCGCAGATTATATGATGCTGATGAGAGCACATTTTTGCAGCGGTGTATAGACAGGAAAAAAATTAAATAAACAGGCCAGGGATTAGGGATGATCCGTGAGCAGGGATAAGTGGTTCTCAATTACATTACAATAGAGCGCAACAGTAGGGTTCAGGAAGTAGGATCCCATTTATTTTCTCCTTAGAGAAATTGATTTTTAATGTTAACTTATGAACCTTTCTACACAGACCT
>NW_015520003.1:0-755 GCF_001515645.1 Sinocyclocheilus grahami | reverse complement strand
TAAATCTTCATTCATATTAATTTGACCTATGATGCACTCTTGTTTTGATTGTAACATAAATGCACCTGACCTTTGAACCTTTCCCTCCCTGTGTTCTCAGTTTGTTGAGACTAGAGGTTCAGAAACTATAGAAAATAGTGGGTTTAAAATTAGAAAATTAAAAATTCTGAATGGCTGTTCAGCCAGTGAAAGTGATGGCAAGGCTGAATACTAAGAGCTCCATACTATACCAGCCAGTGAGTCATAATATTTTTCAATGCCATTTACCAGGAAAGAGCCTGAACACATTTTTATTTTTCATAGAAATCTGCAACGCTGCTCTCTGAAGAAGGCCACGAAATAATTGAAGCTCTTTTGGTGACCACTTAGCATTGACATACAATTTGGACAATGGCATAAAAAGCAATTATGTTATTGAACAAAATCATTGCAGGGACATTACCAAATCTAATCAGCAGAATGCTTTATTCTAGGATGATCAAAGTAATGATGATAAACATTAAAAAATTATAAGCACGACCATTTGAAATGATGATCGGTGTAAATGGTACACCTAACAAAACCTCTACAACGTGATCCGTTGGTTAAACAATGCTTCATTTGGTCATTATCGCCAAACAAACATGACAGGGCCCCAATGCAGAGCCTATTAAAATGCTAGACACCAAACAAATAAATAAATACATACATTTGCAGACATGCAATATTGTTTTGAGTTGAAATGATTTTATAAATGTATCTGTATCATCTTTAAG
>NW_015520002.1:0-880 GCF_001515645.1 Sinocyclocheilus grahami | reverse complement strand
AAATTGAAAGTGTGCGTTCATAACTAGAACAGTAACATATGCAGTAAACAGTAAAACCATTTGTGTTACAAACTAGTGTATTTCTGATTATGATAATATAATAATATGATAAATACCAGTTTGCAGCATAACAAACAGCTGGAACAACTGGATGCGAATGACTCGCTGTTATTGGTTATCACCAGAGTTGAATTTAAATGTGCACTAATAGAGCTGTTATGAGTTTAATTTGTGGACCAACCCAGTTGTTCACGGTTCCTCGAGGGATGAACTGTTTTAAGAATGGTGGTTTTGGATTTACGAGTGAAATCAATTCTGCGGTGAGCGTTACTGGAAGAGATGTTCTACAACACGACTTGCTCCATAAATCCACAACCACTTTTCTAAAAACCCACTGGAAATTCCTGAGGTGGACTCGCGGCTCGCAAATACTCATTCTTCTCATAGTTTAAGAAAAACAAAGTGATTTGAGAGCAAGGTTTTCGGTTAATGTTCGCCACACGTGGCTATCAAATGAATAAACATCTCCTTTTATGACCCTTTGGAAGAGTTCTGCAGTCAAACGCTGTGTTTGTTATAGCTCACGTCTGCTGTTTTGTAGCTGCCGGTGAAGATCGACATCATCAAACACCCCAACGAAACGGACGGGAAGAGCACGGCGGTGCAGGCCAGACTGCTGGCGCCGCGAGACGTCACCATCTACACCTACCCCTGCATCCCTGAGCTGGACCAGAGCGCAGAGAACGTGAGCCATAGGGCTGTCATTTTGAATATTCATCAAATTTAAAATATAAATCCACATTCAAATGCAAAAACGCTGCATTCCAATTTTAGGTGTGCATCAGGCTGCTTTATCAGTTTAATCATTTAAATCTCGTAA
>NW_015520001.1:0-2675 GCF_001515645.1 Sinocyclocheilus grahami | reverse complement strand
GACCCACACAATGTATTGTTGGCTATTGCTACAAATATACCTGTGTTACTTATGACTGCTTTTGTGCTCCAGGGTCACATATTAAAGCCTTATTCTGCATTACCATATTTTAGATCCCTTAATCCATCCCAGACCTAAACTTAACAACTACCTTACAAAATATTAAGCAGCAAATGAGGAGTTTAAAGAGGCAAAAGTTAATAGTTAGGGTTAAGGTTAGGGATAACTATAGTTAATAGTTGGTTAATAGATAAAATTGGTCCCCAAAATAAAGTGTGACCGTTTCGTAATTATTGAAGGTAACTCCTCAATAAACCCCCTATATACCATTTTATTATTGAGTTTAGTTTTGCAGGCATGTGGTTTGATTTGGTGATTTTCTGCTATTTTTGTCTGGAGATCCTCTCAAGATCCGTCAGGTTGGATGGGGACCTTCGGTAGTGCATCTCCAGAGATGTTCGATCAGGGTCAAGTTGGGCCACTCGAGGATATTCACAGAGTTGTCCCTACGCCACCCTTGCACTGTCTTGGCTGTGAGCTTAGGGTCATTGGCCTGTTTAAAAAACTTTCTCTTCATCTCATTTTGCTTTGTTCAGCTTACCGTCTCTTTTGTAGTATTTCACAGATGTGCTTAAACACAATCCTGTCTCTGAGCTCTTCAGGCAGTTCTTCTGACCTCATGCTTTAATGATATACATTTTCAGCTGTTAGACCTTATATAGACAGGTTTTGATTTTTTTTATCTTTGTAATACATTTGCAAAGGTTACAGTGTAACAAAATGTGAAGAAAAAACATGAATACTTTCTGGAATATACTGTATATAAATATATCAAATCGAAGGAGAGATTTAATGCTTTTGATCTCTATCATACAGTCCAAAACAGTTCAATCAATGCATCTCGTATCAGACTATACAGTATTGCAGTCTGAGCAAACGGCCACAGCTGAAAGATATGGCACGAGAGTGGATGGAGAATGAGCGATAGGCAGAGACGCCTGGTGAAACCAACCCTGATGCTGAGATGGGCTGACAGGCTCTGCTTGTGTGCATGGTTAGACTGTGATCAGGACTGACCGCGTTGTCTCGTAGAGGTTATGCCATTGCCAGCAGTGCGGCTGACACAATGAATGAAGCTCCAGTCCCTCATCAGGTCAGTCTTCTGCAAGAAGCCCACCACAAGTCCCTGTATACACTGACACACAAGGTTTGTGAACCTTTCCTTTTCATTTCCGGCAATGGTGACCAATGCTAGCTGTGGAAATGATGTGTTTAGCAATAGGGCACGGTACGCTGTCATCTGCAGGAGTCTGATCTTGCCAGCATGACTCAAGTTTTCCTGCAGGCCACAGTCCCACATTTGTGCATGTACTGCACTTACTTATAGGATCTATCTTAGATGCACTTTCCCCTTAGGATGTGACCACATCCTCCTCAGAAGGGGGTGTGCAAAATGCTGGATAATGCTGAAATAATCTACAAATAATTATGCAAATCCAGAGGCTGTCTCACCCTGGAAATGATGCGATAGTATAGATTTACATTAAAAGAATGATGCTCGTAATTTGAGCATCGTCTATGGTTTTGAGAGTAAACAGTGTGCATTTATCACACAATAATAACGATTTTCAGTGGTTTGCCACCCTGTATGTGTATGTGTTTGATGCATTGTCTAGATTTTACACTGTATAAAGGCATGGGCCTGAATTTCATTGACCCAAGTGTTTGCGTTTAAAGCTCATCTCTCCATGTCCTTTGCAGATATGTGCCAAAGCCTGTCCCTCGTAAACTTGTAAAGAATCTTGCAAGGAAATGAGAAAATTAGCAAATCTGCGGGGTAATCCTCAGAGAGCACACGTCACAGGAAGACTTGTTTGGATCAGTTTTGATTCTGGAGAGGCTGAGGTCATTTTGTCCTTTGAGTTTTGGAAAAGAATACAAAAATTAAAGTGGTGGATGGAAATTTCAATATTCAAAAATGTATAATTTTTTTTATATGTTTTCATTTTACAATATTTAATAGTAATAGTGACTAAGCATGTATTTTATATGCTATATAAAATGTTATATAGATGTTATATATTTAACACACACACACACACAGGTGCATCTCAATAAATTAGAATGTCGTGGAAAAGTTCATTTATTTCAGTAATTTGGCTCACATTTAACAAAAACTGTCCTTTGCAGATATGTGCCAAAGCCTGTCCCTCGTAAACTTGTAAAGAATCTTGCAAGGAAATGAGAAAATTAGCAAATCTGCGGGGTAATCCTCAGAGAGCACACGTCACAGGAAGACTTGTTTGGATCAGTTTTGATTCTGGAGAGGCTGAGGTCATTTTGTCCTTTGAGTTTTGGAAAAGAATACAAAAATTAAAGTGGTGGATGGAAATTTCAATATTCAAAAATGTATAATTTTTTTTATATGTTTTCATTTTACAATATTTAATAGTAATAGTGACTAAGCATGTATTTTATATGCTATATAAAATGTTATATAGATGTTATATATTTAACACACACACACACACAGGTGCATCTCAATAAATTAGAATGTCGTGGAAAAGTTCATTTATTTCAGTAATTTGGCTCACATTTAACAAAAACCCACCAATTCAACAAATCAGCAAATCTCAACAAATTAGAATATGACATGCCAATCAGCTAATCAACTC
>NW_015520000.1:2172-2675 GCF_001515645.1 Sinocyclocheilus grahami | reverse complement strand
CACCAAATACACAAAATAATGTTCTTTTTTAGCAGCATCATATGATCCCTTTAAACACAGGGCAATCAGGGGAACGTAGGTGCATGGAATCAGTCAATTAACTGGGACACGGGACACATGGTGAGGGAACACGCAACAAAAACCAGTCCATAATCCAGACATTGACTGCTCTAAAATATGATACACCAATGTTTCAGGAGTTTATGAGACATGCTTATTCAGTAAATGTTTTATTTCCTATTTGGGTTTTTGTGTTTTATTTTTTAAGTTGAACTGTTTTTATTTTTCCAACGCATTGATGCCAGTGTTTTGTGTCGTAGCTATGCAAAGATTTGATTTCCAAAATAGTATCGCAGCTATTAAACTATGATTTTAAATCTGCATTCACCTCAGAATAAGCTTAAAGTAAACAGAGGTGCTAAAGTATGATTTTGTGGTGGCTATGCTTTAAAATTAAATGATTATAATCTTAATTCAAGTAAGTAATCAGTGTGGAGTGCTAC
>NW_015520000.1:0-1212 GCF_001515645.1 Sinocyclocheilus grahami | reverse complement strand
TGTGCTTTTATTCTACAAACTAAAAGAATGACATTTATATAGATTGAAATAAGTGCGTCTATTTCAGATATCTAAGTCCAGATATCAAACTAACAAGAAACTATATGCGTGTAACCACAGTTTGAGAAAACATTGCATTTGCATTAACATTTAGTCATTTCGCAGATGCTTTTATCCAAAGCGACTTATAGAAGCAATCAAAACCAACAAAAGAGTAATAATATGTAACGTCTCGGTTAGTCTAATGCAGTACACATAGCAAGGTTTTTTAATCAAGTAGACTAGATAGCATAGAAAAAGAATAGAGAACGCTAGTAGTAGAGGAACATTTCTTATTATAAAGAAAAAGAAAAAAAGAAGATAGAATAGAAAAAAATAAAGACCGTTGAGCATTGCATCATGTTGGTAATGGCGATACTTTTGGGAAACGCACCCTAGAAAACTTTTGCAACTGCAATCCACAACATCCGAACATCATGTTTTGCACAAGCAAGCTCCATTCACCTTTTTTAATGTAAAAATGTAGTTCAGTCCATCTGAAATTTTAACATGTAATGCTGAGTAAATTCACTGTCAAGGATGATATAGTTGTGGTCCAGCCCTTTTCCTCCGTAGGTAGGCTATCCTGTTTATGTTCCTCAACTCTGTAGAAATATCAGGAAATAGGGTTCCAGATTTACAAAAGCTAATAGAGGCAGTGATCTATTGTCAGCAGATGAAACAATGATGGACCAAGTCCATTTTAATAACAGGTCAAGAAACTAAAAGCAGAGTTTATCATCACAATAGTGTGACCAGTGTCAGTTTCCTTCTGAGGATTGTGTGCTATCCGACTGATGTTCTGTGTGTGTTGCCTTATTCACAGCGCAACTGTGGCCTGGTTTCTTGTGCCTAAGAGAACAGAAGAGAGAGGAAATCGGGTTGGCTGAAAGCAACTGTGGAAGTGCCTAGAAAGGAAGCCAGAGGAAAGGGTGTTATAACAGCTCCATCACGGAGTACAGTTAAAACCCCAGGCAGGTTCATATTCCCTCATAAATCTGCCAAACACTTATCTTTAGTCATCACTAGTACATGACTTGTACAGAAATATGCCTTAGACTGTGCAATAAAACAAAATGTAGTTGGTTGTGTATAACATCTATTATGCAATGTCATCAAATGTGTGTCTTTGTATATATATATACAGTGGGGCAAAAAAGTATTTAGTCAGCC
>NW_015519999.1:1461-2675 GCF_001515645.1 Sinocyclocheilus grahami | reverse complement strand
GAGAATCTTGTTCTTCATACTTCAAAACTATAGAACTTTCAGTTGCGCTTTTGTAATTGGTCAAATATGAGGAAGGCAGTCCCTGTATCTATATGTTTTTTCCCCCCTGTATCTGTCGTTAATTAATTTACTGAAAATGTATAAAGGTACAGTGATCCATGCCAATCAATGTTCTGTATACACTTAATTTGTCTCTGACATTTGATTCTCAGGCCAAGGTGAGGGTAACCTATAGGTCTCCATACTATATTATCCTGGATTTTTTTTAAACTCTACCCCCTTTTTTGATCTCACCTTCCACTCTTTTGGACACTATAGTATAGCTCTTTCAGTCAATATATTGACAGATGCTCCCAACTTCCTTTAATAGTCAGACAGATACTCAAACCTACACACCTGTACACCTATACATTCACATTTCATATCAATTGCCTAACTCCAACTTCTGGAACTCAAAAGGAAAGCAAACTGATTTTGTTTTCAAAATGTCTATATTTAATGCAATTAACCACATTCCACATTCAATCCCACTGACTACCTTCCTTCCTACCACTAATCCACAATCCCATCAGGAGAAACCTGCAGACCCTATAGTATCATGTATCTTCTTTACCGCTTTATCCTCTCTATTGACTCTTTTTGCTGCATTTTCTCAGATACTGAGATGTAAACATACTGTAGCATTCTGAGGCTTTGTACATCCATCTGCATTCTCAATCCACCACTTGCCCAAGAGATATATTTTGCCTTTTCTCCACCATCTGCACATTTATGTCTAGCGGGGCTGTTCCATCAGACTTCAAGCCTTGTTTCAAACTGCATAGATTAATATTTCCAGTTCAGCATTAGCCATATTTACTTCACTCACTGACCTGACCTGTCACGAATCCTGTCTGTGCACTTCCGTTCGCTCACCACCAGAGATCACCTGCTCACTACTATGGACTCTTGCACCACACTAACTGTTGCACTTCACCGGACTACAGTTCCCATCATCCATTGCACTGATTACACACACAGCTGAAGGCACTGATTACACACAGCTAAATCCAATCAGACATGCTACATAAGCCATGGACTTCCTCTTTCTCACGGTCGAGTATTGTAAGCGCATATCGCTACCCTAGTTGATAGCTACTTTACAGAGCCAGTTCCAGTTGTCTAGTCTAGTCTAGTCTAGTCTAGTCTAGCAAATGGTGGTCACACCAGATACT
>NW_015519999.1:0-700 GCF_001515645.1 Sinocyclocheilus grahami | reverse complement strand
TTTGCACAGTAGATAAATGCACATGGCTTATTGATCAAAACTGATCAGCAACTTCTAAACATTATTTCATCATGTGAGCCATCACATGCAAAATGATTCATTCAATTATCAAAATCTGTCAGACATGCATGTATGTTCCATAAATATCTGACATGCAATGGTTGTAATGTCTGCTAAGTTGGCAAATGGCTTGCCATTACGATTGCAAAGCGGCAGAACATTTCTGGTAAATTTCTTGATTTTTGTTTTTAACTTTCAAGGATTTTTGTGAAACTTTTGGAAAAATGTTTGTAAATTTTCAGAAACTTTTAGAAAGTTTCCAGAAATTTACCAGAAACATTCTGCCACTTTGCAACCTGCCATTGTAATTAAATAGGAATCACACTTTTGCAAATCAACCAAGTTTGGAAGCATATACTGTACATGGAGTTTGCCCAGAACAATCACTACAATTTCTGAACTACCATTTTTGAACAAGGAACGTCACAACCCTAAACAGCAACAGCTACAGCAGCAAAGAAAAAAAAACATTGATATTTGTACATTACATATATCTGCAGAAACTTGTTACATGTAAACTAAAAATTCACATCTTGTTGTGGAATAGCAGTAGGAAGAATGAGGTGTTATAATATAATAGTGTGTAAATAGTAACAATAGTGTGTAAAAATGAATAAGAAATGGTGAATTTTCATTTGAC
>NW_015519998.1:986-2675 GCF_001515645.1 Sinocyclocheilus grahami | reverse complement strand
TTTTTTTTAAGTTTGTAAAACTTGTAAATGAAATGTTTGTTTGAGTTTGGTTGCTGGTCAACTTCCAACACATTCTAAGCTGGAAGAGTGGTAACTCAAATTCCATCTCGGCAACATGATGATCAGAAGCTGGGCATCATAACAGCGACATCCTGGTAGATGTACACAGTTAATGATAAGCATACACTTTTTTAGCAAATGCAAATATATCCCTAAGGTTGTTTGGCAGATACAGGTGTGTAAAACATGCCGAATGTGGAACAAATGCTGGTTGGTTACTGGAAAATATAAAATTTGCTAAGCTAACAGTAGCTTTGCTATAGTTTGTTTCCTTGTATGTCATATTTTCTAAATATTGGCACCTTCATCAGTCACTGGAATGCCTCTATGATAGAAAGTAGGTGAGGAGAGATATCCCACATCCAACTTTGAATGAAACGCAACATTACACATTAAGTATGTTCTAATTGGCTTTTGCATAAAAGCATAAATACCTGACACTGCAAACACCCGGTTGGTTGGGACACGGTGAAAGACTATACCAGCGCCCTGCATACTCCGCAATCACGATAATAACAGCATAGCATCTGCACCACCATGGTAACATTCTGTATGGACCAGTTGCTGGAATAGTCTGATGCTGCCAGAGCCATGCTCTAACAGTGTAGCTGAGATCCTGAGATACACAACCTACACACTTGATAAGCCATCTTACAACTTACGTGATTCCCGAAATTGCACCAAATCAATGACACGAGCACAGCGAGCCCAACTCCATATATCTACACAGCCTGTCAGCATCAGCTCCACATATGGAATGCCAAGGATGTATGTTACTGTGTATTAGCAAATGAAGAGAGGGGGTGCTATTGCTGTGGAGTGCATTGCTGAGATTAGGATCCAGTTCAATCAGGGTTGCCTTTGTGTATTAGGGATTTGGGTGGGAGTGGGATGGGGTGCTTTAATCTCCTCTGGTGCCGATTTGCATTGGAGCGTTGCCTCATGCTGCTCTCCATCACAAGGGGCTGTTGAGTTGTACATCCTGTTTCATCTCCTCTAGCAGGCTCCTCATGTGTCTGGGGAAACAAGTTTTAATCAAAAGTTCCATTGTGCAATGAATTGGGAAAATAATAAGCCATTATTTAAAAATAAATCATAGAATGATGCAAGGAATCTGGTAATATGGATATTTTAATGGTTTGAATCATTTTTCTATAAACACACCTGCACAGGGCAGTATATTGCCCACATGATTATATCCTACTCAGATTTCCTTCTGACTGTTAAAGTTATTATATAAATGTTATATAAAGATATATTATGTAAACATTACAAATAAATCAGAGCTGTACAAAACTGAATCCATGGAACAGTTGAAGGATATTGTTAGACATGACACTAAGCAGAAAGATTGTGACCAATGCTCAATAAGTAATTATAATAATAGACAGTTTTGGGGAATTACAAAATTTTGTTACAAAATAAGTGAATCTGTAATCTGTTACAGTTACTGAGAGAGAAAAAAATATGTGTAGTTAAATTACAATTGCGCATGAAAATGCTAACCATTACAAAGGGGGTTAACATCTGAATATTTTCACACACTATTTATAGCATATTTGATTTCTTTCCCAAATGGCATCAACTGCTCTAAAATATGAGACACCAATGTTTCAAGAGTTTAGGACA
>NW_015519998.1:0-513 GCF_001515645.1 Sinocyclocheilus grahami | reverse complement strand
TGATTTGTTGGTATGAAAATCAACTGGTGGGCGTAAAGCAGCAATTTTACAATGACATTAAACATGACTCCAGCAATAATTCTGTAAATTGTGGGCAAGGATCGAACACTGGCTTTGAACATGGTTTGAGCAATCCATCTCTAAATATAAATTGAATAATAATTAATTGTAGTTAGTATGCTAAGCATACACCCATTTGTGGTTTTCTTAGGTCACAAGCTAAAGCAAACCTTGCAGAAAGTGTGTGGGTCTTCAGCTAAAGTATTTGAAGCATGTGGTGCATCACGGGAGGCCTGGGAGGAGAGAGAATGAGGAACAGCGCCAGTGGCTACGAGTAAGCAAGCATCCCCACCGACAAGTGTAAAAAAATAAACCAAGTAGCCGAACCCACATTCCCAACGTAAAGCGTCTAAGCCCAGGAGCTCGATGATGAAGCTGTCTGATTCATGTAGTATCAATCTGATGCTTTCTAATCCTATTGACCTCTTTAGACTATGTAGCATTTCATGACCT
>NW_015519997.1:19861-20418 GCF_001515645.1 Sinocyclocheilus grahami | reverse complement strand
GATGCTGTTGTCCTTGACAACAGAAGCCACTCCCCCAGTGCTCTCGCTCCTGCTGTTTCCCTAAATATGTCCATGACAAAGACTTTCTGGCTTTTCATTGCTAATTTCATTCAAATGTGCTTACTAAAATCTAATGTGATAGAAAGACCTGTATTACATTTGACAAATATAAAATGTGTATACACACATATACATACATTCATTATTTTTATGGTTTTAAATGAATTAAATTGATCAAATTAAATAAATTTAATCAGTTAAAAAGTATGAACACAGTTTATATGGCTAGTGTTGTAACAAGCAAGATTCTGTTAAAATCCATAAGATTTATAAACAATAACATTTATTGTGATGATAAATACATAAACCTGGTCATTGTGTATTAAACCCTTTGAGGTTATTAGTACTGTTACATGAATCTCTACATGTTTAATTTATGTTTGACACACTAAATATGCATCACATTAGTTTTTTCATTTGTTATCTACAGGTGCATCTCAATAAATTATGTCATGAATGTCGTGGAAAAGTTCATTTATTTCAGTAATTCAACTCAA
>NW_015519997.1:17742-18554 GCF_001515645.1 Sinocyclocheilus grahami | reverse complement strand
TTTTCCACGACATTCTAATTTATTGAGATGCACCTGTATGTAGTACAAATGGATGGAAATGTTAATAAAAATGAAAATACATATTATATTAAAGTAAAAATATCTAAATATTAGGCCTAAATATTGTACATACATGTACAATACATAGTGTACGTACATGATCATAAATGGTTTTGCTTATATTTTTCAGCAATTAAATATAATTTTCAAATTATGTATCTATAATTTAGGGCAAAGGCTAAAACCTTTAAGGACTTAATATAAATTGATATTCACGTACATTCATAAGAATAATCCCAAAATAGGATTATAGTTGGGATTATAGTGCAGATGTACAGAGTAATGGCTCATAGTCTTGTCATATTCTGATGAAGCCACGGCTATAATCTGCTGGCCCAGTTTAAGTCCAGGCCAATTCACTCCTCAGGGGAAGTTTAGTTTGTGCAGTGCTGTTCAAGCATCAGAAAGAGAGAAAGGCAAATGTTTGATGAAGAAGTCTAATGAAGAAGGCAGAAACAGAAGAAGGGGACGCTGAGTCACCTTAATGCAGCTCCATAAACACCCAGAGGCCTTTGCCAACAGCCTCACCTGCTAGAGCACTTTCTGAACTATAGTGTAGTGTAGACATCTTATACCATTTAGTAGTAGAACTATCTTGTAGATTTTAAAAGTAGGCTGTAGTTAGTTACATTTGTAATTGTCCTGTAACCCAAGATACTTTTTTCTCAACAATTCTGTGATGACTGATTATTGTTACTTTATCATTTAGAATAAAACAGAAATGTACCATAGTAATACAACATTTGTTTTTT
>NW_015519997.1:0-602 GCF_001515645.1 Sinocyclocheilus grahami | reverse complement strand
TTTAGTTTGCTGTTGGATTTGCCCATCTCTCCAGCTGGCCGCAACAGTTTATCCCACTCCCTAATTCACTCCCCCCAATCCCACCTTCCACTTACATTTAAAGAAAGAGAGAGAAAGAAGGACAGAGGGCGAACGAGGCGGCAGCACAAGAGACGCACAAGTCCTTTTGAATCGTGCCCTGCCTTTCCTCCAGACCGCAGCAGTGTAAAAACAGAGGAGGAAGGACAAGTAATTGAGAGGAGCAAATTACACAGAAGCAATGTTATTACAGCATGCAGTGCCTAGAGTTGTCTCTCTTCACTCAGAGGGAATGAAAGAGAGAGAGAAACAGAAAGGGCTTTAATCTGTTAACCGGTGTCACTCCTCCAGTCCTGCCAGTGTCTGCGGTTCCCTTGTGGAATCAGTGGCTCTGAGCAGCGCTCGAGCCCAGGAGAGGCACTCTTCAACTGGGTGTTCACTGCTGTCTGGCAGAGGAAGAGGAAGAGGAATCGATTCACTGACTGACTCAGACATGCATACGCATTCGTTGGCTCTCGCTGTGAGCGTGTGTGTGTGCGGGTGCGGGCGTGTGTTGTCACCACGCTATGTGTTGATGCTGTTGT
>NW_015519996.1:1362-2676 GCF_001515645.1 Sinocyclocheilus grahami | reverse complement strand
TTCATTTCCAAAAACAAGACGGTCCATTTTGTTACTGTAATCTAAATATAACTTACTTTTCAAAGCTGAAGTCTGTGCGCTTTGTTCTTCGAGAAATGTGAACCTAGGTCTGGTATTGGTCTTATATTCTGCTCGTTTGTGAGAGGAGGGTCCGTTAAAACGGTTAACCCGCTCAGTTTCCCGGCTAACTGTCAACACTCGCTTCTCTCTCACATAGGCGCTTTCACCTGGGCAGGTGAAACTGTGCTGAATACGTTGAGAGTAGTTTAAGATATTATAAACTAACGGTTAGTTGTTATAAACGGAGTACAACCTCCCTCACAGACATAAAATCCTAGAGCGAGGTAACTGACGGAGACTTAAGAGGCGCGTGAAGCTTTTTTTGGTCTGTCACCATGGTAACCTCTGGTACGAGCCATAGAAATCTAGCTCCCCGCGAAAACAAACAAACCCCGGCACAGTCAACATAGCCAAATATCTCAAGTCTGGTTAATATATTTATAATAAAGAAAATAATTTAGAAGCTAAATCTCACATTAGCTCAATAGTCTGTTATTCTATTTTTACATACGGGCTTGGTGTTCCTAAATTTGTCCACCTGACACAAAGGCATCTGACCGGTGCATCACTCTCTCACATAGTACGAACCATTTCTTCCACCTTCGAGCGTTCCAGATTTAAAATGGTGTCAATAATAATAAAATTAGAGCAAACCTTTCATAATTTAGTGGTAATTCTCT
Source organism: Sinocyclocheilus grahami (assembly GCF_001515645.1). NCBI lineage: Eukaryota > Metazoa > Chordata > Actinopteri > Cypriniformes > Cyprinidae > Sinocyclocheilus > Sinocyclocheilus grahami. Next base: position 1,936 of record NW_015519996.1, on the reverse strand, counting down.
CCGGGATACGAAATAGGTTGATATTTGTTGAAATAACTTTGAATGTCTTTAGTGAGGGAGCTAGCAAGCTAACAGAAGTTGAGAGAGAGAAACAACTGCACGAGCACAGCCAGCAAGCTGTTTTACCGAACAGCCAGGAAACTTACCTTGAACGATGAGACGATCTATTACTGGAACATGAAAATAACTCCCATATGAAGTTTATTAAAATCCCAGATAAAGTGTCAATGCGTAGTGTACTTTCCACTCGGAGTAACCGCCTCTCTAGTGGCGGCCATCTTTTTTTACCCCATATCCTCCAAGCAAACAGGCGGATGGATACCGCTCTCATTTTCATTAAACCGTCATTTAATGTAAATGTCTTTCTATTTATTACATCTTTTGACATTAAAAGCTGTACGTTTCTATTTTAAGATGATACCCTTTTTAAAAAGCTAAGCTAGCTTACAAACTGAGCTGAGGCCATACATGAGTGGCACTATTTTACTTCTCGGAAGCATTTGGAACAGTTGGAGAAGTTGTGCGCAATGTCTTAAAAGTACAGAATGCAGAGAAATGTGACTGATGGAATGAT
>NW_015519996.1:0-1059 GCF_001515645.1 Sinocyclocheilus grahami | reverse complement strand
CCCTGTCTGTGAAACCAAGCCGTTATATTACGTCATGAAAAATGTACACATAGGTCCCTGGGAGACAATTTCAAGGGCAAAAACCCCAGTATAATTGCAAGGTTAAAAATGTTAGCATGACACTAGTTCATACGTTGAGAAGTGCATGGACAACCTGTTTTGAAATAAGCTAAAACATATAAGGTCTTCCTCTTCATGTCATAATTTTACAGGGCCTGGGAGATTTATTGATGAGTAACTTGGTCTTCGTGCCCTTTATCATAAGCACTCTTGGTATGCTGATGAATCTACATATTAGACAATACATACCATATTGAAACTGCATTCACAAAAAAGTGACAAAACAGTACATGTATGGTATTTGTTGTTTTGTAGCACAGTGTCACGTGGAGGATGATGAGAACAAAATCAGTGTAAAGGAGCTTACTATCGGGCTATGGTTTGGTTTAGGATTAATTGCTTGTAATTTACTGTTAGTATTAAGTATAGTACTATTTGGCTACCCAGACCTTCACCAGTGTGAATGATATCCTTTTTGAAAAGGTATCTTTATAGATTTTTATTGTTAGACATATTTTTACTGAAATAGCTGAGCTTTGGGTAGTTTGCACAACCACTCAATATACAGCAACATATTATATTGATCCATAGCAGGCTGTTGATATCATGCAGTAAGAAGAATATCTGCATTTTCTCAGTGCAGTTCAATAAGCAAATACTTTGAGCTAATGAAGTCTGTGAGGAATGGCCATATGGATATTGACACATGCACACATATGCACACACATGCCTTATATAATCTGCCATTCCTGCGCTCTCAAGCTCTTTGCACGCACCGTAAGACATACGTAAGCTCTATAGTGTGAGTTACTACGTGATTAGTAATAACAGGGTTTCTGCAGGTTTTATGACAAATTAAAGGAAATTTACGGATTAAATTGAATGGAACAGAATACGTCAATATGGTCTCTAAATATAAATGTCTTTTAATACTTCAAAAGTTTGAAAGTACAGTCTCCAGTAGATTTCCATTAATTAAAAGGGGGGGGGGGGGGGAAA
>NW_015519995.1:302-607 GCF_001515645.1 Sinocyclocheilus grahami | reverse complement strand
CTTCTCTGAACGAGCCTCTACCCTAACTGATTTAACTAAAAAAGACAAGCCAAATAAAGTTAATTGGACTCAGCACTGTGAGAGGGCTTTCCAGGACTTAAAGAACTCCTTATGCACAGAGCCTGTTTTACAGAGTCCCGACTTTGAAAAGACTTTCACTGTACAGACCGATGCTTCTGAGCATGGCCTTGGGGCTGTACTGCTTCAGGAAGGTCAAGGGCAGCTCCAACCGATTGCCTACATCAGCAGAAAGCTCCTTCCCCGTGAATCCAGGTATTCTACAGTTGAGAAGGAGTGTCTGGCAA
>NW_015519995.1:0-292 GCF_001515645.1 Sinocyclocheilus grahami | reverse complement strand
CTTCCAAAGGATGATGGACCAGATTCTCAGGGGGACTGAGAAGTTTGCTGCTGCATACTTAGATGACATAATCATCTATAGTCAAACTTGGCAGGAGCATATGTGTCATCTGAAGGACGTACTACTGAGAATTAAGAATGCTGGTCTAACCATCCGCCCCGACAAATGCACCCTAGCCAGGACTGAGACACAGTACCTAGGGTATGTGCTGGGTCATGGAGTAATACGTCCCCAGGTGGGCAAAATGGAGGCCATCAAGAATGCAGAACGGCCAGTGACCAAGAAACAGGTT
>NW_015519994.1:0-2677 GCF_001515645.1 Sinocyclocheilus grahami | reverse complement strand
AAGACCGTTTTTGGGTGAACTATCATTTTAAAGGATACTGCTGATGATGCTGCCGAAGGTCCAGACGCAGACGCTCAGCCGCGTCCAGAACATGGTTTTGCTGTGGATGTGTGGCTGCATGCGGTGCGACAGCAGCGTCTGGACCAGGATGTACAGAGCGCCCACGCCGAACGTCAGCATGGCGCCCACCAGATGCATCGCGAACAGAGTGGTTTTCTGGGAAAGACACGGCACACACTTAATGTTCGGAGTGAAGATTCGGTGCAATAAACTTTTAAATTGGAATGAATGGCTGTAAATCGGTCTGTTTAGACCGACCGACAAAAATATTCGCATGCGACAATGCAACTTTTTTGCACACTGGTGAAGCGAAAAATCAAATGCAAATGACTTTTTATGCAAATCCAGTGCAAAAAACATTTTATTCACATGCCAACAATGCAAATATTGTTTGTGCCTTGGTCTGAACAGACAAATCGAATGAAAAAATTAGACTAAACTTTCATGCCAACATTTAATGCGAAAATTCTGTGCGATAAACAGTTAAACGAAGAATTATAATGGTGAAGAATATTCGCATGCCACCAATGCGACGTTTTTTTGCACACTGGTCTGAACGGATAAATTGAATGTGAAAATTGGACCAAATCTTAATGCGAAAAGTCACTGAAATAAACATTTTCATTTGAACGAATTTGTAAAGACTGCATTGTCGCATTGATGGGGTATGAATGTTTGTCAGTGTTTTTTTGTTTCGCATTGGTCCAAACAGAGAAATTGAATGTGAAAATCAGACTAAATCGTGTGAATATTTGGTGCATAAACATTTTAATTTGAACGGACTGCTGTCGAGTCTGTTCAGACCAACACGAATATTCACATGCCAACAATGCAACTGTTTTTACGCATTGGTATGAATAGACAAATCGAATGAGAAAATTGGACTGAAACTTTTTGATTTGATTGAACACCTGAAAATCTGTCTGTTTAGACCAACGCAAATATTTGCATGCCATCAATGCAACCTTTTTCACATTGGTCCGAACCGACAAATCACATGCAAAAATCGGACAGAATTTTCATGCAAATTTTTTGTGCATTGGTCCAAACAGACAAATCACATGCAAAAATCGTTCCACAATACCACAACTTCATGCAAAACTTTATGCACAAACATGCAAACATTTGTGGGACTCTTAATTGCAATAATCATTTTAATTCGAATGAACAGGTGCTGCGTTTGTTCAGACCAATGCGAACATTCCCATGCTGACAATGCAACAGATTTTTTAAGCTCTCTTAATTTTTTTTCATCACGCTGCAAAGAAAATGGGCTGAACCAATAAGATATGTGCTTTTTGGTCATGTGCTCTTTTATTTGGTGTTGTTTGATAAAGAACATAGCAAATAAAACATCATAATAAAAACATTGAAAACATGTTTTTGCAGTTTTTTTACCCGAACATAATGTGAACATCAGAGCAAATTTTCATGCCGAACATTCGTTTTGGGAACAGGCAAACATTTGGTGCAAGAATTCGGTACAAATTTTTTTTTATTTGAACTAACGTCTGTTAATGCGTCAACAAAAACATTTGCATGCATCAATTTGACAGATTGCAAATCGACAAATCGGACCTAATTTTCATTCCGAACACACGTTTCAGTGTGAACAGGTTTTTACGCTCAGTGTACGTACCTGGAAGTTTGCGACGACGCACATGCCGAACGAACTTCCGCAGCCCAGAACGAACCCCATCAGATTGAGGCAGTTCAGACGAGTGTCGTTCACGTCCCCGAGCGCACGAAGCTGCTTATAGCGCACGTACATAGTAGCGACACCTGCAGAAGACACGCAGCATTACATCACTGAAACGGGGTTAAAGGCCACACCCAACCACTTCATAACATTGTGTCTCGATGCAACACACCCCTTTCCCGTACTGTTCGCATGTTAGCATTAGCATACAGTCAAACCAAATGTTATTTTTTTTAATGGTTTAGTTTCGTAATCATATTTTCGTGTCAGTGTAAAGCTAGGGGTCATAATTAAGGTCAGTGTGAGGTCAGAAGTCATTCAGTACCTAAAAATGCAGACACATTCAGCATGAGTCCAAACACGCATCTCTCCGGCGCGACCGTCCCCGTGTCACTGTAAGAGCAAAACGAAGGTCACTCAGAGGTCAGAGGTCACGCCGTCACATGATGACACCGGTCTGTGCTCACCTGATGTAGGGCAGCAGCGGGTCCACGTGTCTCAGGATGACGGCCGTGATGTAAGCGAAGATGAAGGTGGCGGCGGTCCAGATGACCAGCGCCACGGGCAAGACGCACAAACCCTCCTGAAACCACCACATGCCTAAAACACGCCTAAAACATGCCAGATATTACCAGTCAGCCGCGCTTCCTCTTCTCAGAGCATCATGGGTGAGTTTCTGCTTTTCACTTCTGCTGTGAAAGCGTAACCTTCACAAAATGTTAATAAAACCATTAGCACACTGAAACTAGAGAAAAGAGTCAAATAAATAAGCACCAGGGTTTTCAGCTTGATAAAACCATTAGATATGGACGTTCTCAGAACATTCTGGTATGTTCTCTCAATGTTATGAGCACATTCTTCTAGTAACATTATCTGGGGCCTGTTCCATAAAACAAGTTTACACAAATAAGCCAGGCT
>NW_015519993.1:0-2677 GCF_001515645.1 Sinocyclocheilus grahami | reverse complement strand
GCCATTTAAATGATCTGCAACAGACACAGGAACAGGTTTTCCAGTTGTGATTTATAATTGGCCTTGTGCTTTGCCATTACAGATGTGTTTGTGTGTTGGTTGACCCCAGAGGCCTGATTGTGACTGCAAGACCACTTGACTGTGAACTTTGGCATGGTGGTCATCTTCTTGTGGCCTTTTACAGAGGTCTCCACCTTTGTGTCTGTAAAAGCACACAGTCTTTCCTAATCTAAACTATTTAGTCTGGCTGTAAATTCCTCTCAGCATCAGTGCTATAATGCAACTAATGACTTATCTATTAAGAATTATCTATTTTATGCAAGATAATTCTATGACTGTCAAATTAACTTGGTGTCATACAGTTTCAAAGTTTGGGGTCAGTATGATTTTTTTATTTTTTTAAAGAAATTGTTTTCTTTTATTCAGCAAGGACACATTAAATGAATCAAAAGTAACAGTAAAGACATTTAATAATATTACAAAAGATTTCTATTTTAAAAAATTGCAGTTTTTTTTTTGAGGAATCCTGAAAGAAATTAGTTTTCACAAAGACATTTGGCTGTTTTCAACACTGATAATAATAAGATGATTCTTAAGGATCATGTGACACTGAAGATGTATTATTTTAAATATATATTTAAATAATACTATTTCAAATGTATTTTTAATTTTTTAAAAATCAACTCTCCAAAAACATTTACAAATTCTGTCGACCCCAAAATTTGGAATAGTATCTGATTTATTTGATTTAAATTATTTATCATTTTTATTTTTATTTTTGGGTGAATGCTGGGTGATGTTCCTACTAGGATGCTCAGGTAGGTATAGGATAAATGTACTTTTAATTTTTTGGCATTAACCGACCACAAAAGCCTCTGATCTTGTTTTTAGTTATAGCACCACTTAGCAGTCACGGTGAAAGGCGTATGATTAATCAGAGAGACGCACTCTTAGTTTTGACAGCAGTAACTGGCAGGCCTGCAGGCTTTGAGGAAGCTCTTGTGTTTACCCAGTTTTCCATCACAGATCTGCTTTCAGACCCACACACAACTCCATTTGTTTTCATTCCCTACAGCTGACACCTCACCTCTCCAGTCCATCTCTCTTTTCCAATGAACACGTAAAGGAGCTCTCTTCTTTCTTTTTTGCAGGAGTCATGAAAGTCCTCATTCCTTGTGAACGTGACTGACTTGTATCATAGAGCCTGGAGACTTGATACAAAGCTGAAAACCCTGCGGTGCTTGCGGTCCCTTTGAATGTTTAGGTTTGTTCTCTTTGTGTGGGAAAAATCTGCCTCTGTTCTCTGTATCAGAACATGTTGTGATTTGTGTCCCAATGATGTACTTTTGACATGACATAGAATCAGAATATCAGCCAATTTGCATGTCTATATTCATTACGTTTAATGAGATATAATAGTTCTAAATGAATTTTGACTTTGTTCAACTGTTTGATAGAAGTCTACTTGACCACATGATTCGAACAGAAACAATCAGCCATCTTTATATATATTTCACTGTAATCTGCATATTCATCTGTTTCAGTCACATTCATTTTTCTGCTCATCCACAATATTTGTATCTATCAGCAGGGCAATATAATGGCAGTGACTACAAAAACACATGAACAGAGATATCAAGACAAAACGCTGATCATTGGATGTGATCCATACTGGGTCCCAGAAAAAACATATTTACAGATCTCAAGTTAGCAAAGACCCAACGTTACCAAATCGAACATTTATTTGTATTATTCATACTTTTTATTTTCTTCACTTGGCAAACATTCCATTTACAGATAATTAAGTGTTTGGTTAAACCCCCTCAGCCCTAACCCACCCAAATGTGTCAGGCACAGTTATATGTAGATTGTTATCATAAATCCAATAAACACAAATAAATGAAATAAGCTTAAAGTAAAAAACAAAAAAATAATAATGTATTTAGGCCAGCACTTCACCGTTCACCAGTGTTATATGGATTGTGGAATAAATATTTGGTAGCATCTGTGCTAAATGTTTTCTGAGACCTGATATGAAACAAATGTAATGATATTTTTTTTCCAGTTTTTTCTTGGTATCTCTGTTTATGTGTGTATTCACCACTATTTACTTGGTGGTCATAAATATGGTGGATGAGCAGAAAAAGTCATGTGACTAAAACAATTATTATTATTATTAATTAAAAAAAAAAATTCTTGACACAAATTTAAAAAAAAATTACTGTGGATAAAGCACTGCAATGACATTTGTAAATGTTGTTGGCACAAAACATTTTTAAAAGAACTTTCATGGTCAGTTTGTTTTTTAATTTAAATTTATATTTGAATTTATTTATTTTAATTTTAATTAAATTTTATAATTAATTTAATATTTTATTACAAGGGAAAACCAAAACTGATTGACAGAACCCAGAAATGACTCAGTTATTTATTATTATTAAATTATTAAACGTATTTATTATTCATTATTATCAGATATTTGAATTCCACATTTACCAGGTTGAAATAATATAGTGCTTTCGGGTTAAATTTTAGTAATGAAAAATAACTATTGGTACTTTGCAAGGCTGTAACCATATTTAGGCTAATAGTTCAAAAATAGTCCATATTCGTTGACCACTGGCAGTGGCTGTGCACTGTAAAAAACGATTGTGATTTTAACAGTAAAAGACTGTAA
>NW_015519992.1:2070-2677 GCF_001515645.1 Sinocyclocheilus grahami | reverse complement strand
CAAACCGCGGTATACCTTGAAACCGGTTATCGTCCCATGCCTAATGCATATTAAGGCGTCGCAATGCTCCCAGCGGCTTTATCGATCCCTGGCTTTGGTCCTGTGTTTATGCTCAGCTATTTTGGTGCCGTGCATTGTTGGATTTTGTATGGCTTTGGATCACGTGGCGACCAGTCACCTAGAACAACCAACATCTTTATTCTGAAAAGAATACCTTAAGCCATTATCACTCTGATTTAGAAAATTGTATGTAAATAGATTTACAGGAGCACTCTAGTATATTACACTGGACCACTGATCCGTACCATCCTGTAATTTTTCTAATGGGCAAAAACGGCGACCTGTTTTTTTGTGTTGTTATTTTTTGCCAAAATTAGGTACATATGAAAGAGTAACAAATTGTCCTCTGGAGATGGTGCCCATTAGGGATCGATATTACTGTTTCAACAACTTCATTTATGATGGGGTTCATTATGGGCTCACAGAGGGGCCTTTATAAACATTGTGCTTTGAGTGAAAGGTACAAGCCTAGTATTGATTTTGGAGAAGGGCTTTGTGTAAGCCTGTAAAGAACACAGCAATGCATGTGATGTTTTCCCTCCACCTT
>NW_015519992.1:0-1151 GCF_001515645.1 Sinocyclocheilus grahami | reverse complement strand
GTTGCTAATTACTATGAACTCGATGAATATGGAGTAACGAGAATTTGCTTTAAAGGTGATAGTCAGGAGGCTTTGAGGGATTGAAGGGTTCTCTTGCCAAGATCCTTTGAGGGTATGGACAGGGACTGGCAGAAAAAGGAAGAGGTTGAGGGGAGAACAGGCAACAGGTGCTGTGTTGCCACAGCAACAGCATGGCTTGAAGGCGTCAATAGCTTCGGCGGATGTTTGAACACTCGCTCGCAGCAGGAACACAAGTGTTTTACAGTTGGCACAGTCGGGCTCGGTTTAACATTATCCCTATCTCAAAGGAGAAGTCTCCAGCCAGTACCGCAGTCAATCCTGCTGCTTGCTTGCAGAGGGAACAGCAGGACGGAGACTGGCAGGCGAGTCACTCATGACTACTCGGGTACTGCCCTCAGCCCATAGGAGATATTTGATGGCTGGTGTTTCTGTTTATTATCTCCCCGTACGCTTTCCATAGGCACCTGCTGGGTGAACAGTATTGATGCCAGCTCTGCAGAGGAGCGGATACGCAGATACACCTTTGATGGCCGGTCAATGGGTCTTAGATCTTCATCCTGACATTTCCATCATTGGGTCTATTGATCTTAGAGGAGGGCTGGCTCTCTTAGGTAGATAGACAACCTACGCTGGGCCGTTTGTATGGGGCAAAAGAGTGGAATACAAAATCCAGGACTAAAAAAGAAGGTGCACTTTTATGTTTCTCTGCTAAAATGAACAGCTCTGTGAAGTTTATTATATTCTTCTCGAGTTATCGCTTATTGGGGAGGGCAAATGTCTGATAATTAGTTAATTTTGAGGCAAAAATACATTCAGGAGTGGCTTTTTGTCTGTCTCGGCTTCTGAGCTTTACAGGTTGTGAATGGATAAAAATGGGCCTTAATCATTTGTTCATAATAGGAGGTGCACTACACAAATTTGACTCACTTTAACTGGCTCTTCTTTCTCTTTATGAGGGTTCAGAGTTACTAAAACCCTTAAACTTGTGGTTTCCCCTCTTGAAACATAGCTTATGCCTTGATCTGTTTAGCTAAGGAGCTTTGGAGTCTCGGGCTAATTGGCAGCAGGCTTATGGCTGCATGACACATAATGGGTGTACTAGTAAGTCTGTTGCTTTTAAAAGGAGGGGG
>NW_015519991.1:19950-20315 GCF_001515645.1 Sinocyclocheilus grahami | reverse complement strand
TTTTTTTTTCTTGCTCGTATATGTTTTCAGAATGCTTTGATTTAGTTCCACTGTCAGCCCTGGATTTGTTAGTGAGAAATAACAATATTTTGCCTATCTTAAGCCATTGAACAGATTAGAGTGAATGTGGTAGGCAAAAAGAAGAGGATTAGGAATGTAACCTGGTTTTGAAATCAGCCATCTGTCCTCCTACCTTGGTCACACTGGATTGGGTATTTGTGTTTCTGACATGTCTGAAGATGTACAGCATGTTATTCAGAAAACATGACTTATAAAACAAGTAATCGCTGCACATGACTCAAAAAAGAGAAAGCTCAAAGAATACAGATCAAGTGTTCAGTATTTACAAAATTACAGCGGTCTGA
>NW_015519991.1:17638-18260 GCF_001515645.1 Sinocyclocheilus grahami | reverse complement strand
GATCCATTGGTGAACAAGTGATGTAATGCTAAATTTCTCCAAATCGGTTCCATTGAACAAGCAAACTCATGTACATCTTTGATGGCCTGAGGGTGAGTACATTTCTTTAGCAAATCTCAAAATAAATATCAGCTTCTCTTACAGTACATTATAATGTTGTGCTGCACAAATGCATTTGCATTTAAAAGGACTGATTTTTTGCTCCGGTGGAGGTCCTGCTTGGGCCCACAGCAATTCCCAGGGCTAATAGTTCTTTTGCCAGGGGAAGCTGACCCAAACTCAGCTGCTCTCATTGCCCTGCTCTCATTGCCCATCTCCGTCTGCAGTTGCCCCGGGAGGGAGAACAGACAGACGTTGTCAGGTCAACAGAAAATGATCTATTTTTGTTGCTTTGATGACAAAAAGGGAAGTAAATTTAATAAAACTGACATTTGAGGTCATATTTTGAATGTTAGTGGATGAGTTGTGTTTTCTGTGTGAGTTGTGTTTTTCTGGCTGAATGTTGTCTAATATCATATATACTTTTATCGGGATAAGTGGATTAGACTTCTTATGAGCTGAATATCAAGGGTGTAAATTTTAGCATGTGTGTATTTGAGTATGTGTGGCTTGTCCCAGGTGT
>NW_015519991.1:2075-2388 GCF_001515645.1 Sinocyclocheilus grahami | reverse complement strand
TCGTCATCCTCATCACAGGCCTTGCCTGTTTGTTGTAGAGGAGCACAGATTGCATTTAAGTAGTCCAAAATAATACCCTCTCAAGTGTATCCAGGAATAGGTCTTGTTTTCTGAAGTGCTGTTATTTCCATTGCGCTTCCTCTCCATCTCTCCTGATGTGTTCGAGGCCAGTTTTGTCCATGGACGACATCAACACAGTAGTAAGAATTCAAGAGGGAAATGGATTTTTCCAGACAAATCCCCCTTTTAATGGCACAAGCTGCTTACTTCCATTTGGGATTCTCAAGGCTGGTTCAATATATATACAGTGGGG
>NW_015519991.1:0-284 GCF_001515645.1 Sinocyclocheilus grahami | reverse complement strand
CCGGGAGTGACAACATTCCATCAGAAGCAGTGACGGAATGGAGATGGAATTATATTTACCACTGGTTAATAGATGGATGACATTAGTGCCCGGCTTGGTTGAAATGAAGGCTGGCTTCTCATCCATCTTCTTTTTATCCCATTTTAGTTTTGATAGGGTTTTCTTTACAAAGAAAATGTTAACATTTTGCCCTCATAAATGGACTTTGCTGTTCATGAGCTTTCTCCTACCACCTGTTCCCTGAAAGTAGTTTACATCTAAGCGCCATTGAATTCTTTTTTTTT
>NW_015519990.1:1898-2678 GCF_001515645.1 Sinocyclocheilus grahami | reverse complement strand
TACACAACATCCCTTCATTCATTTGTTAATGAGACACCTGCAGCTCCAGAGGAGACGTCTTTATATGGTCATCATCTTCTCACTGATGCCCACTGTTTTGTCTTGTTTCAGGGGTGGACACCAGGTTGAAGTTCACTATCGAACCTTCTTTGGGCAAGAACGGCTTTCAACAAGTATGTATTAGATGCCCATTGTAGAAGATGTGTGTTCAACTCCCCCTCAATAGGAATAAATGTACGTTGGTTGTGCATGTTTATTGTTTGTTTCTGTTTTGCTCTTCAGTGGTACGACGCACTGAAAGCAGTGGCCAGACTCCCAGTAGGGATTCCCAAAGAGTGGAGGAAGAGGGTAAGTGTGCTGGAAATGTCTCTTTTGAGACACTTGCAGTGTTTTCATATCTGTGACATTTGGTTTTTTGGTATAGGTATGGCTGACCCTGGCTGACCAGTACCTCCACAGCATCTCCATAGACTGGGAGAAAACGATGAGATTCGCCTTCAATGATCGCAGCAATCCAGATGATGACACTTTGGGAATCCAAATTGTGAAGGTATATATATGTAGTGTTATGCAGTTATTTTTTAATTTTAAGACAATTATTTAAGCAGTTATTTATGGAAGTTTGTTTATGCCACGGGATAAAATCATAAAATGGGTAATTGTGAAAATTTTTTCCTCACAATTCTGAGTTTACATCTCACAATTTAGACATTTTTCTTGCAATTTTGAGAAAAGAAAGTCAGAATTGTAAGATATGAACTCACAACTGCAAGAAAAAAC
>NW_015519990.1:0-642 GCF_001515645.1 Sinocyclocheilus grahami | reverse complement strand
CTAGATTCCTATAATCTCTGTGAATTTATTTATTTTTTTGATGTATTTATTTTTGCCTGTTTTTTGAGGAGGCACAAGAGACAGTACTGGCATGGTACCCTAATTTTAATTGAATTTAATTTTTAAATATGTATTGCCATTTTTATTAATTTAATTTTTAAGTTCAATTAATTTCATTATTTATATATATATACATATACAGTATGTCATGCATTATTTTATTTTTTGTTTTTTACATCAATTGAAAATGTAATAACATTTTACAATTTAATTTTTGTATTTAGTAATTACATGTTTAGTTTAACTTTTTTAAATTAATTGTAAAATATTTAATTACATTTTTAAAATTGTATTTGTTTTTTATTTGTTTTATATTTTATTGTTTTTAATGAATATTTAATAATTATATAATGCGTTCATATTATTGCAAGATATTATGTAAGCAAGAAAATATGCAAAAAATCTATATCTTTTATCATTGTGTTTTGAAAGGTGATGATCTATTTGATCGATAAAGTGCTTCCCGATAGTTACTTTGCCAATAACCTGCGTGCCCTCTCAGTGGACATGGCTGTGTTCAGAGATCTGCTGCGACTGAAGCTTCCAGAACTTTCTCAGCATCTCCACCATCTCCAGAAAGTA
>NW_015519989.1:2145-2678 GCF_001515645.1 Sinocyclocheilus grahami | reverse complement strand
ATTATACCAAGCCCTTGCTCTAAATGTGGTTCTTGCTTTGAGGCATCGTAGATAGAACTCAAGCCTGGATTCAACTTGAACTTGAACTGGATTCAAGCCTGTCCAGATAATGGTGGACCACCCAGGGCTGTGCTGAGTGGGCATTGCTGGTAGCATGGTTGGCATATAAATTCCCTGATTTAGCCAACAGTCAGACACCACTATCCATTGAAATCCCTGTTTTGGTTCGAGGTTGGTGAACGCCAGGCTGTCATTCAGACAGAAGTGGAAATACTTCTTGTAATTTAGTGCCCAGCAGACGTGAAGCAGAGACCTTGTTCAAGGTTCTGAGGCTTATCACTGAAGTGCAGTAACCAAATGTGGTGTTAGCACAGACTTTACAAACATTCTTATTTAATCGGCTTGTGATGTCCATGAAAAGCCGACATGTCAGCCTAACCTATATTTCTGTATTTAGTTCATTTGGATTGGATTTTGTGTTACATGTTAAGTCAAGTGATTTTTAAAACATATCTCTTTATGTGTGTGTGTGT
>NW_015519989.1:0-1915 GCF_001515645.1 Sinocyclocheilus grahami | reverse complement strand
ATGACTGGTGAAAATTCAGCTTTGCCATTATAGAAATAAAGTCCATTTTAAAATATATTACAATAGAAAAAGTTATTTTAAAACATGAGAATATTTTACAATATTATTGTTTTACTGTATAAATGCAGACTTGGTGACCATAAGTGACTTTAAAAAAATTATATATATATATATATGGCAGTGTCAAAGCTGATCTCAAGGCTGCAGCTCAGACAAAAGCTTATGGCCATATATTTGCTTTGTCATGAGTTAAATATTTCAGGAATAATAAAAATACAATAAACACACCACTCAAACTGATGGGTTTTTTTCTCAAGCATTTCTTGCTCTTACGCCAGTCTTGATTTAGATTACTGGCCTTTTGTCGTAGAGCAAACTTTAAAGAAAATTTAAAACAATTGGATCTAGTAAATTTTGGCTTCAGGGGATGACTCTGTAAATGTCAAGACATGGGCTGTAACACACACAGATTTCTGGAGAGAGTTTGATGGAGAATATGACGCTTCAAATGGAGGTTTGTTTTTCCACAGTTTCTGTCCATATTACTAATGGTGTCTTGGATATGGTTTTGTGGTCTATAAATGACAAGAAGATATATTCAGAGGATTGCAAATGAATAAAATGAGGTTCATTAAAATGCAAAAGTTCATTATTTTACTATTATTTGATTTTGACCTGCTTTTATTATGTGGTACCACCAGTGCACTATAAGGGTTTCAGACAAGGACTCAAAACATAATCCTTTGGCAGTATTGATATGAAGATACTAATTTATATTTATACATCATTATACATTGCCATTTTCCTCATCCTCTTTGACTATTTGACCATTAAAATGAATTATTATTTTTGTCTTTAAAATTTATTTAAATGACTTCTGTTAGTTTATTAGGTTCATTATAATGTCAATGAAGAAATTTTTTTTGTAGAATTTAATTTGAATCAATTTCCATTCAGAAATTGCTAGTAAATTTCACAAATAAATACAATGAAATGGTATGTAACACACTGAATTAAATGTGAATTTCTTAAGTAGAAAGATTGAAATAGCATTTTCTTGTGAAACGTGCGCCACTAATCTTTGTTTTATTTACATTTTACTAATATTTATTTTGAAAAAAAATGTACACCATAGTTTGATCTGCTTCATCCTTCAATAACAACTTTGCATTACATTTTGATATGTGCACAAAAAATTGTGAAATGACTTCACAAGGTTCAGGGAAATCTCAAAATCTACAAACTACAAAATCACGGTACTACAGAACATAGCACAAAGTCTTTCCATAGAATTTCACTTGAACACTAAATAGCAAAACATTTTCAACCTCTTTTGAAATCCTTTGATGTATTTAATTTGGTTTGTATATTGATTTATGCTTCTCTTGACAGTCAGGGCCACAGAGAAATAATCTGACTCTGGGTTATATTTAAATGCATCCAAGATTACAGTAGTGCAATTGGTCTTGAACTTCACTTTTTTTTTTCACCTACTGGTATACTTTTTTCTTTATTTGTCAGCCAAAGTCAAAGCAACTGAATGGATATTAAAGGTGTGGTAATTATGAAACAGTACTTGCCCATTTTTCCCCATTATGTGGCATACTTCTGAATTAAATGGAATAAGAAGAAATGTTCTGTTCCACTAGCTTTACCAAAATGTAATTACAGAAAATAATGCCCGCCAGTCTTCCACTGGTCAAAAAAACAGATAGTCCCGCCCACAAACCAATGTAGTTACATCACAGTATACACTCTTCAGGAAAGCAAAAATGCTTTATAGTTGACTCTGCATATGCAACTAGGATGGAAAGTATTTTAACACTGAAAAAAGACAAAGACTAGAAGGCTAAAGTGAAAACAAATGTTTGGCTCTGTAAGGGAAACAGTGATAATAATTTAGCTCAAAGGGAAT
>NW_015519988.1:1980-2480 GCF_001515645.1 Sinocyclocheilus grahami | reverse complement strand
CCACCTGCCTCTATTCGGAATGTAGCGCCGCGAGGTGCATTCTGAAGACAGACATCCACTTCATCACAATGTAAGGCTAAATAAAGAACTGATTTTTGAATAAGTTCAGAGTTTTCTTTACTCAAGAAACTGTCGGTAAAGGCTGAAGTTTTTGTGTGTTTGAAGAGTGGAGAAGAGTCTAAGCATTTGCCATCTATTTGTAGCAATACATTTTTGTATGTTTTAAATATCCTACGGAGCCCCTAAAGCAGAGGCGGGTAAACTACGGCCAGCCGAACACTTTCATTCAGCCCACGAGGGAGTTTTTAAAAATGCTACATTTGAGTAACAGTTTTAGTTCAGAATTACTAATTTAATTAAATACAAGCGAAGGCCATTTGATGGCAGAATTAGAATGCACTCTGTAACTCAGACGTTAATGAGTGAAAATGAGTGTGGTGACAAAAAAAGAAAAGTGGACTCTGAATGTCGTGTGTTCAAGGAAGAATGGACAACAAAAT
>NW_015519988.1:0-304 GCF_001515645.1 Sinocyclocheilus grahami | reverse complement strand
GACTTTGACACCCTTGCAAGGAGAGGGGACCAGGCTCATTGTTCACATTTACACACTGATAACTACGACTTGGAAAGAAAAAGACTATGTCTGATAAAAACAGAAGGAGAACCTTAGTTTTATGATGATTGACATATACATACTAATAGCAGTGCAAATGAGATTGTCTGTTGTAAATTTGACACAATAACAGATATTAAATAATATGTTTTGTTTAATGTGTTAATGTGACAAATGTTTCTGTCAGATAATATATGTCCCATGCATACCTCCACTGTAAATAAAAGTTATTTTATCAAGGATT
>NW_015519987.1:1788-2679 GCF_001515645.1 Sinocyclocheilus grahami | reverse complement strand
ATGCACAAGTAAATGATTTGTAGGATGGTTCCCTCAAAGCCCGGCGCAACAACACTGACTCCACCAAAACTTCAACCTTATTTACCGTTACAGGTTGGGTGATTGTAGGTTAGGTGTGTCTGGTAGTATGACTGTACTAACCGCCCAGATTTTGGTGGTGTTGGACACTTTCCCGTGTTGTTCAAACATCCAGCCATGATACGACAGTAACTGCTTCAGGCAAAGCCTCATGGTGAAGATCAGCGAGAACCAGAGCAGAGTGCTGAACAACACGGCAGAAACCACCGTCCGACACTGAATGCTCAGAGAATCACTACAGACAAATAGACACAATATTACACTGCTGTATGCAATACTGTAATTAATGTTTTATTAGTTGTTGGGACACTCTATGAAAACAGGTGCAGTCTGATAAGGTAATTTTTTAAGCACATTTTTTAAAGACTGTAAATATCCTATCAGACAAATAATGTATTTAAGTGTTGCATTATCTCTTTCAGTGAGCTTTTAGATGATTAATTTTGTTTATTATGCAAAATCAGATCAGATATTTTAAGATCGTCCTCTACTGACAAACAAAGTGTCCTGTCCATAAGTTCTCTTCTTGAAAGTATGATATTATCAATATGACAATTTTTTTTTTAAAAGAGTAAATTGTTATTTTAAAAAGGGAAGACATATTATAGCTTTGATGCATAGACTGGAGACACAACTAAAATTATTTTTAAAATAAAAAAAATTAAAAATTAAAATGTACATTGCTATTCAAAAGCCTGGGATAGATTTTTTTTTTACACATTTTTGAAATAAGTCTCTTATGTACACCAAGGCTGCATTTATTTGATAAAAAAAAAAATACAGTAAAAGCAGTAATATTCTAAAATATTATTA
>NW_015519987.1:0-761 GCF_001515645.1 Sinocyclocheilus grahami | reverse complement strand
GCTCATTTTAGTGTTCATTTGTGTATTTTATTCTAAAAATAAATAAATTTTATAATCAATTAGAAAATGCATGATTGACTTTTAACACACTATGCACAAAAATAAACAGAAAATGGACAGATTTTGCAGATTTTATTGTGCATGTTATTGTGCATTTGTGCATTTTGTTGTAAAATAAATAAATGATTGTTTTTAGAATAAAAAAAAATGTATAAGTAAAAAACGTATACATGCACAAAAAAACAAAACAGGCAGATTTAGTAGTCGACAGATGATCAAAATGATCTATTTGCTTTTGTAATAAAGATTTTATTGTGCATTTGTGCATTTTATTCTAGAAAAAAAAAGTTTGCTTTCATATTCAAATGTAAAAATGTATTATCAAAGTTCAATTCACTACTACTAAATGTCCCAAAAAAACAACAACAACATAAAACAGGCAGATTAAAATCAAAATGAGCTATTTGCTTTTGTAAAGATTTTATTGTGCAGTTTATTGTTTGTATGTGCATTTTACTCTAATATAAAT
Organism: Sinocyclocheilus grahami; assembly: GCF_001515645.1. Taxonomy (NCBI): domain Eukaryota; kingdom Metazoa; phylum Chordata; class Actinopteri; order Cypriniformes; family Cyprinidae; genus Sinocyclocheilus; species Sinocyclocheilus grahami. The sequence goes on along the minus strand of NW_015519987.1, from coordinate 232 downwards.
AAAGGTTTATTTTCATAATCAAAAATAAAAAGCATTATCAAAGTTAAACATTAAAATAAACATAAAACAGACTAATTTTGTGGATGACAAAATAAAATCAAAATGAGCTATTTGGTTTTATAATAAACAAATTATTGTGTATTTTATTGTTAATTTGTGCATTTCATCCTAAAATAAATAAATGTGCATTTTATAATCAAGTATACAGATGCATTATCAACATTAAATGCAC
>NW_015519986.1:0-2679 GCF_001515645.1 Sinocyclocheilus grahami | reverse complement strand
CTGAGCCAGTGGCGTCAGGACTTTTTGGCCGAGGACCTCTTAGTCCTAAGTACGGTCCACAGATCCGGCTTAGACTTCGAGGCCCCGACCTAGAGCGCCGTCTCGACCCACTGTCTCGACAAGGGTTTTTGTGCATCCCGGTATGAGGAGCCGGTACCCAGAGCTAGAGGAGCGGCGAGGGAGAAACTGCTGGAACGCCGCCGCCTGTTTACAGGCTACCTGGTACCTGTCGACGACCGAATTGACTGCGTCGGCAAACAGGCCAGAAGGCGCAAGCGGAGCGTCCATTAGGCAGACCTTGTCTCTCTCTTTCATATCTGACAAGGTCAGCCATAAATTCCTCGCCGCTGCCACCATAGCTGCCATAGACCTGCCAATGGCATGGGCGGTCTCTTTAGTGGCGCGGAGAGACAAATCAGCGGTTCTCCTGAGCTCGGTAATATCCTCGGATTTGACCTGCTCGCCCTCGTCTAGCTCCTTCAGCAGGTCGGCTTGGTATGCCTGTAACACCGCCATGGTGTGCAGACACGCACCAGCCTGACCCGCTGCCGAGTATGCTTTGCCCACCAGCGCTGACGTTGCCATAATAATCAGAGGCGGGAATAAAGAGGCGGGCCGAGAACGGTCTTCCCCATGACTTCGACACCTCGGTGTGGAGGTCAGGGAAAAAAGGCAGGCTTTGAGGGCAATGCCGGAGCCTTTAAAGACGATGCCGCACCGGGAGACAGATAGCTCACAAGCGTCTGTTCTACCCGGGGCATCGTCTTGTAACCGCGCTCATTCATCCCCCTGGCACGGAGATGGTGGGTTAACACGCAGAAAACGCTCATCTAATTTACTCTTCTGCGGCTCAGCCATTTTCTCGGCGGGCCACTTGATATTTAATTTGGCCACAGCACGAGTTACTACCTCCAAAAGCTCCTCATACTGGGGCGAATCCTCATCGACGCCCAACACATCAACCTCCTCAGAGGAACACAGGCGGAGTGCCGAGCGCAAAGCGGGCACTCAGCTCTCTCAAGAGCCGACTCGGCATGCTCTGCTCCCAGGCAGACAACGCACAGGCTGTGTGTATCCCCACCCGTAATGAAACGCGGGCAGGGAGGAACACACAGTCTGAAACGCTGCCCACCTTCGCCCCTTAACTGGTGTTTCTCATGTGCTTTCTTTATTTTCTATGGGACACACACACACACAAAAGCCGACGCTGGTCTCACCGCACGTGCTTTTATAGCTTCCTGGTCATTACGTCACCCGCCCGAATCCAATTGACGTGTTTACATGTGACTTTTTATTCTGATTGTGCTTCTAGTCCTATTACAATCGGATTAGTAGGGTCCATGTAAATGCAGCTACTGGTTACTGTGATTTTTCAACAAGTGGTCCATCTCCTCCTCACACTGCCTCATATGCACCAACCGCTGCATCACACAGAGAAAACTGGGTCACATTAAAATGTTCCCACTAAGAGAACGACGTGTTAAAAAAAAAACCCCCAACCAAAAATCCGCCACCCTTCAAAACCTGTCAGGAGTGCAGTTAACAACCTCCATTTTCCAGCCATTTCATTATTTTTTCATCAGCCGATTCCAGGTCCACCGGTCTCAGACACTTTTCACTCCAGCATTAAGTTGTGCGGTAACAAGGTTGGCATACAGGTATGGAACTCCACACATCCTCATAAATGAGAGACGAGAGAATCATAACTGTAATTTACAGCAACTCTTGGTAGTAGTTTTGTAATCAAGACGATCAATGCAAAAAATAAACTAAATTTCAAATGATTTCAGGCCATCATCAACCTCTGCCCTTAAGTAGAGATCACTCAGGAAGGGGACGGAGGGAGGAACAGTGGGGGGTACTGACTCATCCATCAAACACACTCACAATAAAGAGCTGTGAGCAGTCATGACAGAAATGAAGAGTAAGAAGATGACAGTTCGTTTGAGGACTCTGCTAACTAGGGCTGGGAAATCAAGAGCTTAGTGAGCTCACAATCTGAACTGAACATGATGAGAAACGTATTGCTGCAAAATAAGAGACAATACACTACCGTTCAAACGTTTGGGGTCAATAAGAGAGTCTTTAAGGAATTTAATACTTTTATTCAGCAATGACACATTATTTGACCAGAAGTGACAGTAAAGACATTTCTGTTATAAAAGACTTCAATTTCAAATAAATGCTGTCCTTTAGCACTTTATTCATCAAAGAATCCTACATGTTCCTTGAGCAGCAAATTAGAATGATTTTTGAAGGATCCTGTGACACTGAAGACTGGACTAATGATGCTGAAAATTCAGCTTTTGATTTTTTTTTTTTTATTCCAAAGTAGGGTTGGGTACTGAAACCCGGTACCCATGTAACCGGTATGTACTAGAACCGAATCCGAATGCAGATTTAAGTGCCTCATTTCGGTGCCATGCCTGAGAGATCGATTGAAATATTTGTCCTCTGGTTCTCCGAAACAGACGTAAGAAGCATCATCACTGGCAACGCACGTGAAAAAAAATTTCCCGACTGAGAAACTGCACGTGAACTCAAGTCAGAAAGCTCTAATAATACAAATCCAACACATCTTTGTAGTAACGAGAGTGTCCATGTTGTTTTCACATTCCAGCACAACTCGGGAAATGAGAGTATCCGAGGAGCGTGTGAATGCAGTAATTACACTTGCTC
>NW_015519985.1:2241-2679 GCF_001515645.1 Sinocyclocheilus grahami | reverse complement strand
GTCTCGTTCCCTCGGGGAACCATGGTTACATACGAAACCTGGAGACGATTTTCATGGCTTTGAGAGAACCTATATAAAGAATGATTCCTGTTATCTGGGAAGTTTGATATACACTCTTATAGACAAACTTTCTTAAATGACAACACAAGCATGATGATTTTCAAGAGTGCTGCAGCTGAAGCATGTGTCTGATAATCAAACTCTCGCCAACATCATGATGAATGTACACAGTGCAGGATCTCCGACACTCACTCGTATCCCTCTGAGGGGTGATTTGAAAATCATATGAGAGCTGATAGTTCATTAACACAAGCAGAGATTTCAGCAGGGACCAGTAAGCAAACAAAATTAAGAACATCAGGAACATAAGCCATGCTGTGCATAGCACAGAAATAAAGGGAAATGTGTGATACCTTGATATTAAAAATGTTTGAGCAT
>NW_015519985.1:0-563 GCF_001515645.1 Sinocyclocheilus grahami | reverse complement strand
GCTGTTACACGAGGGCCTCTCTCCAGATCCAGGGTGCAATTTTCTTTTAAATAACCTGCGTTAAAAGATAGATGACTCTCATCCAGTGAAGCGTAATGTGACGTTGTTACATCACAATCTTTGTCACTCGAATATTTCACCGTCTAAAGAGCTGAGAGATGAGTGCGCCGCCACATCGCAGCGTATCAATTATTTCCCGGCAGCGCTTTCACCCTCACCGCGATCCGAATCTGAAGCAGGCGCTTTATACAGTCGCTGATTCTCGTGGCAGAACGATCTACACATCAGAGCTGAGACGTGACATGTCTCTGACACCTCCAGCCCTCAGATGTTCAGCTACAAAAAGCTCTTTGTGTCAACAGAAGACGTTGAGTCATGTAGGAAAAGGCGTACAGTAAAAGTCTCTCTTTGAGAGAATCGGGGAACGTCTCGGCCCACTGACAGCCCCAAAAGACCCGACTGCGAGAAGCTTTTAACCGTGTCAGTCTGACAGAGTAGATGGGTGACTGTTGCCTCACGATATTCACACCTACAGTAAGATTCACACAACATATGTCTGCTTG
>NW_015519984.1:0-2679 GCF_001515645.1 Sinocyclocheilus grahami | reverse complement strand
TATTTGATACTGAAGGTGTTAAATCATTAATGAATATCTGAAAAATAAATACTTTTTAATACCTAATATGTACTTCAAAATTTTTCCTGTAAATGTGTCATTTGGAAAAACAGGATCTCATTTTACACTATGCAGTTCCAGATATTTTAGTGTTTTCTCAGAACTAAATGTCAAAGTCTGACAACCATTCACACCAAGAGGAGAAAACAGATCCCTCTGCTATCAAGAAACAATCTGTGATGGAGGAGCTTCAAACTGGGATCAGTCAACTCGGTGTTGAGGTAATGATGGAATGGTGGCATTTATCAATCTAATGTTAAACATCTCAAAATTTACTAATACATTATTAAAATCAAAAGTTGTATCTTAATATTAATGGATCTGAGCTGGCACGAGTTAAAAATGAATTTTTTTTTTAAATTAACTACTGTTAGCAAAGATTAATAAGGTACTGTAACAAAATGTATTGCTCATTGTTAGTTAATGCATTAACTAATAATGGAACGTTACTGAAAAGTGTTACGCATAAAGCTCTGTGTCTATATCATTTGGCTCACCACATATGTAATTTGGCATAACAGACCTTCCTTTTATACTATGTACTGTTCTTTCTTTTTTTTTTTTTTTTATTGTCTTTTCTCCGACCAACATGGCCATATCTGACAAATCTGACAACCAATTACTCAAAGAGGCGAAGACCTATTACTCTGCTATGAAGAAACAATCTGAAATGGAAAATGAGGAAGAAAAGAGGGAGCCAAAAAATGACCCACTAGACCAAACATGCTCTATGTTCCAGAAACTTAGTATTAAGGTAATTTGTATTAATTGATTACTTAATTAATTGACTGACAGATCTCAATGCATATGTAGAATGGTAATGAATACACTTTGCTTTACTTTTTCAAGCCTGCACAAGAAGACAACACAGATTTACTTAAGAAGACACCGGAACTAACAGCCGAAATGGTATGGTCTATTTCTTTCTAAGGTTGTAAAATGTTGTTCATTGTTAGTTAATTATATCAAATGTGTTAGCTAATTTTAATGAATCGAAACTTATTGTAAATGTATAGTTCCCTACTTTCTTTCCATGGAACGCAAAAGGAAATGGTTCAAGACTCTTCATGCTCTCACATAAATAAACACTGCATAACACTGAGGGAAAAAAAACGCTGAAAAAACTTTTTATTCCTCTATAGGACTCCTTGAGATCAGCGGCATCATCTGATGAGAGTCCACAAAATGACAGAAATAACACCAGGGTCAGATTTGTTATCAATGTCCCAGTGGGGGTTACACCTGAAATGAGTAAAAATCCTGAATCACATTGTCAGAAGTTTCTTGATCTTCTGAAGAGCACCGCTTTCATGAAAGATCATGAATTCCGTTATGAAGATATTGCTGTAGTTTTTGCCCTTAATGGAAATGAATCAGATAGGGAAGCCATAAAAGCTGAATTTGAGAAGGAGATTAATAGTGAAATCGCTTTTTAAAAATTCTGTTTAAAAATTGTTTCCCTGGCCAGAAAACAATGGCATCCCATATCGAGAAATAAGAGAAACAATTAAAAACAGTAAACAAACCAAGAAATTAGTAAGACACTTCAGGGACAATGACCCTAATGTTAAAATCAATTTCTGCTTTTTTGATGCAAATTGACTTTAATCATGTGTTGAGTTCTTACATAGGTGTAATCATAGAAGACAAGTATTCAACAGTGATGTCAACTGGTTATCTGTTCCCTGCAGACAGTAAACTCAGAATAAAGAGCAAACATGACCATCAGGTGCACATAATAACAGCTAAACACTTTCCTCTGGGCACTTACTACCCAGAGCCCAACTTCTGTGTGCTTCTACCTGATGGATATGATACTCTTCCTGAGCGTTTAAAATCTAAACAAATGAACATGGAATCTCCTTTTTTGATAAGACAAGTAAAACAACGTAACGGTTTCTTAGCTGTATGTGCAGACAAAAACCCAATTATCACTCCTGTTCCAGAAAACAAACAGAACCGCACCAACCCATGGACCTGGGCAATTAGTGCTTATGCACACGGAGAGCTTGAAGTTACTGAGAAATATAAACAGGGAAAATTTGGAGAAGAATACCAAAAAGACAAGCGTACAGCAAATTGTTCACATATCCCTTTGTTAATGGATTTGCTAAAATCAGACGAAGTGGCTAAGAGGGTAAAGCAGGAAATAACTTTTTAGGGACGTAGTGCAGATCAAGTACTCAAGGCAGCTAAAAATGTTCGGGAGTATCTTGAAAACTCAGAACAAAAAGAGCTAGAAGAGCCAGAAGAGCTATAAGAGCCAGAAGAGCTAGGAAAGCCAGAAGAGCTAGAAAAGCCAGAGGAACCAGAAGAGCTAGAAAAGCCAGAATAGTTCGAAGAGCTAGAAAAGCCAGGAGAGACAGAAGACCCAGAAGAGCTATAAGAGCCAGAAGAGCTAGAAAAGCCAGAAGATCCAGCAGAGCTAGAAAAGCCAGAAGAGCTAGAAGATCCAGAAGAGCTAGAAAATCCAGAGTAGTTAGAAGAGCTAGAAAAGCCAGAAGAGCAAGAAGATCCAGAAGAGCTAGACGAGCTAGAAAAGCCAGAAGAGCTAGAAAATCCAGAATAGTTAGAAGAGCTAGAAAAGCCAGAAGAGCTAGAAGATCCAGAAGAGCTAGA
>NW_015519983.1:1687-2680 GCF_001515645.1 Sinocyclocheilus grahami | reverse complement strand
AAAACAATAGACAGAATCTTAGACATCGTATAAGTGATTTATTTGGGCACTAGAAAAATACAATAAGAATAATTTTTGAGCAATAAAAAGAAATAAGAAAAAAAAGAATTAACTATGTATGCTAAATGTTACGGTCCTTTCAAGGTCTAGGGAATTGTTCCGCAACATTTAAAAACAAAATCAATTTGATGAACGGAGAGGAGAGCAGAAAGACAGCCACGACGACAGTATATGACAAAAGGTAACAATTTATTCTACAAATGACAAAAAGCAGCAACTTATTCACGTAGCTGTCCAGAAACGCACCAGCAGCGTGTGCATATTTACAGTGCCAAAAAAAATAGGAAGTGAAATACAACAAACCAACAAACCAACAAAAAGGGAGAGACGCGATAGAGTGGCGCCTAAATCAGGACAAAGAAACAAAACCAAACAAGGCTACATTAAACGCCCAACCCACTAACCTATCCTAACCAAATAAAAATGTGAAACAGAAACACGAAAGCTTCGGCGTAGGCGACGCCCTGAATACCCTACACTAACTAAAACAGAAAAAAAACACAATAGGCGCTCACCCACTAACTAGTGTATCTAACACAGTTTCACTACGTGCAAGAGATGTAACCTATAACTAAGCTTACCTACCCTCGCCTCCCACCTAGAGAACGAGAAAACTCAAGCTCATCATCAACTCGGCACATAGTTGAAAGACATGAAAGTCACACTGAGCAACTTGAGAACAAGAAAATACACGGGAATAAGACACAACTCAAAAACAGACACGCTAATGCCCGAGAGCTCACACAGGCTCTCCGCTCAGAGCACAGCCAAAAAGCCTCGCTGCACACCCCAACAACGCTCACTGCGCTGCCCTCGCCTCCTAGTCCGAGCGCACCGGAAGCTTTTAAAGCCACGGCTGTCAGCTGATTCATCACAGTATGGAACACTCTAATAATGATTGGCGGCGAGTCGTCCACTCAGCGGAAACCTAGG
>NW_015519983.1:0-811 GCF_001515645.1 Sinocyclocheilus grahami | reverse complement strand
CTATTTGTAAACATTGACAGACTATATATACTGAACAGTGCAAACAAAGAGCGTTCAGTTCGCCGGCATCCAGGTGCGGGTTAACAGGTTAAACTGTACAGCTCCTAGTCCCGTGGCGAAAGCATCCACTTGAACTAAAAATCTCTGAGAGAAATCTTCGAAGCACGGGACTATTCCATAGGTTCTTCTTCAGCCTTCGAAATGCCCGCTCAGCTTCCTCCGTCCGGGGCACTGGATTCTGGACCAATTTTGTGGTGAGGTTGGTCAGGGGTACTGTAACACTGGAAAACTCTGGTATAAACCTTTGGTACCATCCAACCAACCCAAGGAAGGCTCATACCTCTTTCTTCGTCCGAGGTCTTGGACAATTTTGTACAGCCTCCACTTTGTCAACCTGTGGTTTGACTTCGCCATTGCCCAGCAGAAGTCCCAAGTATTGTGCCTCTTGTTTTGCCCACTCACTCAATCTGACCTGTGTTGCAGCCTGGAATTAAACCATGCCATGCTAGTTTTGTCTGGCCAGAGGAGAACTGGCCACCTGACTGAGCCTGGTTTCTCTCAAGGTTTTTTAGGCAAATACATTTCAGCCCCAAGTGTTTGTACTTTACTCTCGCCCTTACATGCTTTGGCAAACAGCGGCTTTAATGTAACATCAGCCACCTGTAATTGGACAACATTGGCTGTGATCTCCCAATCCCTGACCTCCAAACCATCTGTTGAAACCTGTCGGTGTACCCATATACTTTGCCATTCGACATTGCTGTCGTGTTTTTCAAGGTTTGTTACAGTTCTGGATCAGACTATAATCTAA
>NW_015519982.1:20941-21746 GCF_001515645.1 Sinocyclocheilus grahami | reverse complement strand
AGCATTAAACATCATTGCTATGGGTTTATACTCTCTGATAAGATCGGATTGTCTTGTTTAAGAAACAAATATGGATGGTTTCCTGAATGTTGGTTCGGAGGATTTGTCAGATCTTCAAATGTAGAGGAGTCATGCTGTAGTTTGAATCCCATATGAACATAATGCAGCTCCAGATAGTGCTGTTTATATTCTGTCTGATGCAGAATACAGTGAAAATAGTGTGAGAGACATGACGTAATGACCTTACCTTGAGGAACCGGCTTTTGTTGACAAGCTGGAAATGCATATTTCTTAAAAAAGACTGTTCAATGGAGTCAGTAACATGTCGTTCAGGGGCATGTTAATCCCCTTAAAACCCTCTTGAAAAGCCTGGATAAGTAAGTTAACACCAAGAGAAGTGAATTTAAATAGATAGTTTACCCCAAAAATTACATCCTCGTGTTGTGCCAAATCTGAATGACTTTCACAAAGGCAGCTGAAGGCAGAATTTGCCTCAGTCATTATTATCTTTCACTGCATCTTTTGTCTTTTTGTGCTAGACAGAAGAAATTAAGTCATACGGGTTTGAAACAACATAAGTGAAAAATTGCAGTTGAAATATTCTTATAAGTTTGTTCTTGTGGACTTGCATCTACCTTATTGGAATTTGGAACAGGAAAAGGCTGCAGAAATGAAGGAAAAGATACACGAGATCTGTTTCCTGTGCAAGCAGGCCTGTTACACACTCATACGCACTTTATTAAGTCTTTTTACCACAGTTTGACTACAGTGCATGCGATGTGAGATTTATACTGTTAGCTGTGAC
>NW_015519982.1:1429-2680 GCF_001515645.1 Sinocyclocheilus grahami | reverse complement strand
TAATCATTAACGCAATGTAGCAACACATGCACAATTGTATCATACGTTTAATTTTACCGCACAAAGGAAGACTCCACTGTTTAGACTGAAATATTATCCCCTCTGAAAGACATTCTCGATGAGATTAGGCTGCTCTAAAGTTGGTACAGCTGACCAGCAAGTTTACAAAAGGCACTTCCGGGATTTACACGTCATTGTCGTGGTGCTATCAACACGCACTGTTCTGTTAGTAAACAGCTGTCGAAAACAGTTACAACGTACAAATATATATATATATGTATTTTTTTTTTTTATCAACAAACATTTTAGTTTAATCCAGTTTGAAATGGAAGTCTGACTGTTCTTTTGAAATATTGTATAACAAACCAGTTAGTTACAAAGAGCGATTTAAAGATTAAAAAGCCATTCGCTACAGTGGACCAATTTAATGTTATGTATTTTAAAAAGCATTACTTATAAATTACTAATGCAATACATTAATGACGCACCAGAAATAGACACGTCTCTTCCTATTTTATTTTTATACAGGAAGTAGTAATAATCGTAGCGATTAGGCCAAAACATTTTTTCTTCTTTTGTTTATTGGATGATCTATTAAAATGGTAACTACCTAAACGCTTCACCCCATCCAACGGCTTTTCTAGTGTTGTTGATAATTATCTTTTCTATTTATGCTTCGCTTTGACGCATGCGCACCAAGTCACCTGTCATATGACCGCACATGCGCACCACTGTCATAATCTGTCTGAAGGAATTTCGGAAACAGTTTGGATCAGCGCGAACAATAAACACTTTCTAAAGACTTAAACCGATCGATTCCAGTCTTATCCGTGTGCTGTCCTGGAATCAACCTCAGTAAGTAGCGAGCGAATCGTTGTGCTCCGGCTTGCCTCCAGTATTTCAAAACAAAAGGATGTTAATGCGTTTCTACTTCCCCAAAGCGGAACTGAATACGAGACCAACTCGCCAACTTCTGTCTTAAATAATCAAACACAGTTAACCAGTAGCGTTTCACACCGTGAAACATCATGAGTAAACAGTAAGTACCAAAAAAAACCTGTCCGTAAGTAACGTTAGTGGTGTTGGGATCTTGGAGACTTGGGCTTTCCCACTTTCAAAGTACCGTACTAACTTTCTTTATTTACCTGGCAAAATTGTGCTCTGTCCTTCTGGCGTCGGGTGTAAACCGTGCATCTGGGAATCAGGAGCATTAAACATCATTGCTATGGGTTTATACTCTCTGATAAGATC
>NW_015519982.1:0-714 GCF_001515645.1 Sinocyclocheilus grahami | reverse complement strand
TATGCTAGTCGATAATTGACTTGTAGTGTCCTCAGTATCTGTTTATTTATTAATAGTTTATGAGTATTTCTGCTCTTCGGGGTTCTTTGCAATGAAATGTACCCCCAAAATGGCATGTATCTTATGTTGAACATGTCGTCCACAAAAGCTTGATAGAAACATCTCACTTCTTTTATCTCTCTCACACCCATCTCACACCATTGTTAACAGTGTTTTAAGCAGCATAGACATACGCATTTCCAGTTTTTGTTTAAGGGTGTAACTATCAGCGCTGAGTAAAAGTGTTGTCTGTGCTGTTTATGACCTCTTGGTGTTCTCTTAGGTGTAACACATTTTATTGAATTTGTCATTCATTTTAAAACACATTTGACAGCTGATAACTTTTCATGCTGAATTTTTTTTAATTTTCATTATATATTTATTTGGACTTTCTCACCCACAATTGTGTCATGTACTCAGCCTTGTGTCACAAAAGTTGCAGTTAAAACTCACGTTTTGGTATGTAAGACTTTCAGAAATTGGAAAATTAGTATTTTGGACTACTTCTGTAGTACTTAATGGAGTTTGATCATTTGAGCAACATGAGACTGAGTATTGATGAACGATAATATTTCCTTTCATATTCCAGGTGGTAAATTTCCATGGGAAAGCTTTTTTGTTTGTGTGGGTATGAATGGCTTCTGAATTTTGACCTCTGACCTCCAGACCCCAGAG
>NW_015519981.1:2066-2680 GCF_001515645.1 Sinocyclocheilus grahami | reverse complement strand
GGAAAGTGGATCTCGTGGACCAGATTTGAGGATCCCTGCTCTAGACCATCAAACACGCGTTGCACTGTGACCTGACAAGCCCCTTGTAATAACAAATCTGCTGCTTTAAAGCAGTCATGTTTCTTTGTTTGTTCCCTTTCCATACATTACTGTTCCTAGTTTACTATGAAGTTGCTATTGCCCTCAAGTCTCTTCATTTTTGCCACACTAAAACAAGTGCTTTTAACAAAGATAATCAATATATTTCTAAATAATAAATAAATAAAGGTTCTCAATATTTAGCAAGTGCAGTATGTGGTTTAATGTCAGTAGTCACATTAATGATGTCCTTTTTATATCTTTATTGTAGTCTGAAACATCAGGGGATTTTTGTCAAACCCTGCTGAAGATCTGTGGTGAAGATGGAAAATGAATGTATCCACTGCCAAAGAATTCATCACCGCTGAAGTGCTATAATGTGAAAGGATGTCCAAATATCATTTTTATTACAATTACAATACTATTAATAAATCAGAAGAGCTTTATGTATTTTTGAACTAGCTTGATTTTTTTAAATCATAGATAACTTGTATACTTGGTTTTAGAATTACCCTAGTATAACACAAAACATTTTT
>NW_015519981.1:0-688 GCF_001515645.1 Sinocyclocheilus grahami | reverse complement strand
ATATATGTTCATAATCAATTCAGTGCAAATATAGTGATTTTGACCCATTGTTCACATAAAATACTGAAGTAATGCTTTCTTGGTCATTTAACTGCCCAGTTCCCAGTGCTGCTTTACACATGAACTCAAATGTGTTTAATACATCAAAACAACTCCCTTTACCAAAATTACAGCATTACCCTCTATCATAGAATTCATCAGTCACAGAACAGTGATCGTTAAGAGCATTTCAATTAAGGACATTCCAGAGAAGTGAGGCAACATATTAACAGCATACAGTTTCACAACTCCAATGATACAACGGGGAAAAGGCTCAATAAAAAACTAAATACATAAAGTAACAGACAAAGACACTCGCTATCCAGCAGAGAATATGTATGAAACATTTGTTCAGGCAGACAAACTCAACTGATTGCACGAAACGTGATTTTCATTGCACGTAACCCTACAGTAGGGTGTTCAAAGGCAAATGAGAGGTAAAAGTTTCATTGTTTGATTCTATTAGCAGAACTTAAAATAATGCCTAACAAAAACCAAATGAATTAGTTGAACATAAATGGCTCAGATGATTTTATAACAGCGTTTAACCATGACTGCTGTAGTCTGTGCAGGGCTGATTGTGTCTGTACTTCATGATGTAGACAGCGGTTTGGTGCCACCAGTAGAACATGACCACCACCAGCACATG
>NW_015519980.1:1427-2680 GCF_001515645.1 Sinocyclocheilus grahami | reverse complement strand
AGGTTTTGGAAACCAACATGTGAACGAGACGTCACTCATTCAGTGGCCGTGTATTTTATGGATGGATGTAAATGGATGTTATAAATATTACTGTGAATGATTCATTGATTGTATATTTTTTTCAGATTTGACATTATATTAGCCCTTGCCATGTTTAAATTGTAACTTTTGTGGAATATTACAGTGTTTATTAAAAAAATTATTTTGGTCTCTTCTCTCATGTCACAATAGAGAATATGATTGCAATTTCCATTTCACGCCGACTTCAAATTGTAATAGATCCTCCAATGAAAATGACAGACTTTTTCTTTCTTTCTTTGAATGAACTGAACATGTCAAAAACTGCTCAACAAGCAATGGAAGGAGCAAAGTCCCTGTCTTACATTTTCAACATTATCCTTATTGATAATTCATTACACTCTGATATAAGTGTTACGTTCAAAGGTATTGTTTTTCCTTGAGAAACTGTGCGTTCACTTTCTATTCTCTTACAAAATATTTGCGTTCTCTTGCAAATTGATTTCCCTTGAGAAATGTTGTGTTTGCTCACAAAAGCAATGAAATACAGTTTTCCAATACTTTTACAAATATGTTGTGAGTGAACGCAAAGTTTCTCAGCTGAAGACAAACATTTTGCGAGAGAATGTAAAAGCATTGAAATATAAATATGTATTAAAATACTGTTCATCAAAACGATGGACACTATTGTGAAGTGACATGTGGCCAAGTATGGTGACCCATACTCAGAATTAGTGCTCTGCATTTACTCATCCAAAGTGCACACACAGCAGTGAACACACACAAACCGTGAACACACACGCAGTGGGCAGCCATTTATGCTGCGGCGCCCGGGGAGCAGTTGGGGGTTCGGTGCCTTGCTCAAGGGCACCTCAGTCGTGGTATTGAGGGGGGGAGAGACCCGTGTCCCTCCCCCCCCCCCCCCTACAATCCCTGCCGGTACGAGACTCGAACCCACAACCTTTGGGTTATGAGTCCGACTCTCTAACCATTAGGCCACGACTTCCCCTATTTTGAATGATCTAGTCTAGGTGCTAACAGATCAAAAGAATATTTTCAAAAAACAATTCAAAAAGGAATAGAGCATAACCAGTGTGATTCTCAACACATCAACACAGATCCTCAACATGAAACAAACCTCAGCGATCAATTTCAATAGAACATCAAGTCTTTCAGCTCTCCATGACATCTCTTAAAATTCCCTTATGTGAAGCTATTTATAATATAAAACAATT
>NW_015519980.1:0-414 GCF_001515645.1 Sinocyclocheilus grahami | reverse complement strand
CATAAACCAGAAAATGAAAACCAAACGAAACCATTTGTTTTCTTATCGTTTTTGGGTGAAGTCATGAAATTCACCTGGTTAAAGGTAAGAAGTATATTTGTGGAATTGCAAAACTTCCACCTATTTCCCAAACACTCCCACGTTGTCCACTAGTCGGACAAACAGATCCCACTCCAAACTCCATGCTCTAGGCATGTTTACCCGACAACGCTTTCTACTAAAAACAGAAAATGTTTTATGCAGTTTGGCTGTTCATTTACACAACAATGTGCGAGTCTTTGAAAACAATACTGTTATTGTGTAAACTACAAAAATGTGAATTTGCGATATGCACATCATGCACATGCATATTTCGTGTTCAGTCTATAGGAATGTGTTTCCTAGCAAAGTGACATCGCCACCTACTGGTCTGGC
>NW_015519979.1:1229-2680 GCF_001515645.1 Sinocyclocheilus grahami | reverse complement strand
CAAGATCAGTCTCTCAAATGACTTCATGACCACAGACGTGAGAGCAAGATATAATTATTAAGTAATCATTAAGATATAATCATTATATAATCATTAAGTCTGGTTATTTTTTTTGGGACTGAGATGATGGTGGAGTGTTTGAAGCAGCAGGGAACCTCACACAGCTCCAGTGATCTGTTGAAGATCTGTGTAAATCTACCCCAGTTCAATATTTATATTTTTCTTCCAGTATTTCAAGCATCTCAAACAATGAATTTGCTCTGTCTGGTAGCCTACAGCACTTTCTCTGCTTGCGCGTCTCTCCTCTTCGTGTCCATCTTCAGTGCATCTGGTATCTGGTCTCTGTTAATATCTCTTGATAATATTTCCACACAAATTACATTTTAGGAAATTATTCCATTGCATTGCTGTGTGCATAGAAACAGCGCACGAGTACTGAATTGAGTTATTTTGCATCATCTTGTACTTGAATGGTTTAAACTTCCCAAGATATCTTGTATTTTGGCATAATTTTTTTATTTATTTATTTGCCTGAGCATGAGAATGCAACAAGTACCGGGAATGTAGTATCATGGAGATGCGGTAACAAATCCAATTTCCCATTGTGGATTAATAAAGTATTTCTGATTCTGATTTTGATTATTTTTCTGAGAGAAGAGCCACAAAAGAACTCTGGGTTCGGGGTTTGCGTACTGAGATGTGTCTCTCTGTGTGTGAGCTGTGCAATACAGAATACAGCGTGTGAGTACTCTTCTTTTGCCTCTTCTTGCGCTTGAATAATTTAAAATAGTTTGAAAGATCGCACAGGCTTAAAAATGCATGAAAGTAAATAAATAAATAGTTGAGTTTTGAGTCTTGAGTTTTGGAAATGATAGAAAACAGGGGTTCCCATTCAGTCAGTCACGTTCTACGTTACGTCAGTGACTGACGAATTGGGATCTCGCCCGAGAGCCCAATCGCCTTCGAGTGTTAACAAGCCAATGACAGTTGGCATGCGTGTTTCGCCACGCGCACCCCTGCAAATGCACATCAGCTTTTCGCTTCGGAGCCGAGCCTTCTACAGGACGAATCTCCGCGAGTGTTCGAGAGAAACAGCTGGCGTTGGTGTGACGGCGTATCAGCGGGGGTTGCCTTCCAGGCTGCTGAAACCTCGACGGGCTGCAGCTTCCATTCTGCAGTCTCGCCGCGACCTCCCCTGGGCGCTTCAGCGCTTTCTCTAAAAGAGTGTTTTTTCCTTCTAAAAGAGCAAATTCTAAAAGAGCTTCACGAGCGACGGGCGTCTTTTTAAAGATGGCTTCCCGCTCGTGCGTTTCTGGATGTGGTCGTTTCCTGCCTCCATCTGATGGTCATGATCACTGCCTCTCGTGCTTGGGCTTACAGCACGCTGAAGCAGCGCTCATGGATGAGTCATGTTCTCAGTGCGGGAACATGACCATCGCGACATTGCGGTC
>NW_015519979.1:0-588 GCF_001515645.1 Sinocyclocheilus grahami | reverse complement strand
GGCCGCTGAGAGCGTCGGGCTGCACTGGAGGCCTCCGCCTTCTCCCGGACGCTCGAGGCTGGATGATTGGTTCCTGGGGGCGCAGGCCGGGCGCCGGCAGCCGCCTCCAGTTCCATTCTTCCCGGAAGTGCATGAGGAGGTTACTAAGTCTTGGAAGGCACTTTTTTCTGCCCTAAACAGACTTGGTGCCTCCTCCGTCCTCACCACCCTCGACGGGGGGGCGGCCCAAGGGTATGTGGACATCCCTCCGGTCGAGCGCGCGATTGCCATGCAGCTCGGGCCCTGGGTCAGACGATGTCCACATTGGTGGTCCAGGAGCGCCACCTATGGCTGACCTTGGCGGATATGAGGGAGGCCGACAAGCATCGCTTCCTGGACTCCCCGATCTCCCAGGCCGGCCTATTCGGCGAAGCGGTGGAGGGCTTTGCCCAACAGTTCTCCGCCGCGCAGAAGCAGACGGAGGCGTTTCGATACATCCTGCACCGGCGGTCTGCTGCTGTCCGCACGCCACCGCCGGCTGCAGCCCCTCTGTCTGCTCGTCGTCGAGGGCGCCCTCCTGCGGCCTCCACCTCCGCTCCGGCGTGGCCA
>NW_015519978.1:2096-2681 GCF_001515645.1 Sinocyclocheilus grahami | reverse complement strand
TTTTTTTTTTTTTTACTGAAGTGTATACTTATTTGATAATGTCGTTCTAAATCCATTGATTTGCTGCTCCTTTCCATATAATAAAAGTTGATGGTGTCTAGGGGCTCTCAAGCTCCAAAAATAAGAAAAAGCATCATAAATGTTATGCCAGTATAATGGGCTAATATTAGAGATATGCATGCTCATTTCACCATTTTATATTACATTTGCCGTCATCTAACAATCACTTAAAGTTAATCATCTTTAAAAACACTAATTTAATAACACTGGTAAATGTAATTTAGCACATTTTTACTGAATATCAAGTTATAATATAACGTCAGATGATTTGTATAATAGTGCATGAGTCATATTTCACTCTAATTGTATGGAAGAATGCAGTGTGAACATTCTGCTGAGCTTCTCTTTTTATGTTCCACAGAAGAAATAGTCATACAGGCTTGAAAGTGAGTAAATGACAGGATGTTTATTTTTGAGTGAACTATTTTTAAACCATTTCTTGTAATCGCACCTTTCTTTTTCACCTCTTGACAACCTCTTAACTTTTTTATTTTTTTAAGGATACCTGGGGGGGGGGGGGGTTTT
>NW_015519978.1:0-761 GCF_001515645.1 Sinocyclocheilus grahami | reverse complement strand
ATATATATATATATATATTGTTGTTATAATTTTCTGTGCAAATGCAGTAAATGTCTCTTGAGTTTGTCTGAACACATTTTTAGATATTCCAGTCTGACTGACATGTTGATTTGTTGGTCACTGAGAAGGAAAAACAGAAATTTTCAAGGTTTTTTTTTTTTTTTTTTTTTCATTTTGAACTTCTTGTAGAAGTAGTGTCTCAAGTGTGGAATATTGAATCAGGAGACTTATTCCTTGAGTATTCACTCCCGAAGTGGAGATACGTTATCTGAAAACGTTTTGCTCTTGTCTTGACATTTTAAGCGTTCTCATATGGTTTCATTTTGTAGTTCTTCATTTTTCACTTAAAATTGCAGCTAGCTCTCTCTCTTCATCGCCACCTCGACAATCCAAGATACTGGAACGTTTTGCTTCCCCACCGCGCACCTTTTTAACATATGCGTTTTAGACAAATCCACAGCAGCTGTAATGCTATTTCCAGCCCGGGATAAAGAGATATAGCGCAACAATTCCGCAACATTGTCTTGAGAAAGCAATTCCTCAGGACGTCACAACAATTCCCAGCCTCATTTTTCACAACTGGACAGAAAAAAGGAGAGAGAGGGAATCTGAGGGGGGTTGAGAGATGATGGCTCCTGAGGTGACGGTATACGCATCATAACCCCTCCCCTTTATCTACTCCAAGCAGATATATGCACAAATCTATCCATTTGTACGTGGCTGCAGAAACTTGTGGGTAGAATATGAATGGATAAAGAAGA
>NW_015519977.1:1837-2681 GCF_001515645.1 Sinocyclocheilus grahami | reverse complement strand
GAGAATCAGGTGGTTTTATTCCTCATTTTCCTTCATGTCTGGGTAAGCAATCTGGTCATGCAGTGGAGCCATCCATCATGGTTATAGTCTGTGAAGAGAATGTCTGAAGCTCAGGGTCAATACACTCTCTTTTTCTTTCACTCACTCGCTCTTTCTTTCACTCTCTCTCTCTCTCTCCTGTTCTTACTGGGTTAAAAGGTGTAATTCTCATGTGCTCATGGTTATGGTGTCACCTCACAAAAAACATTCATACACACACTCCAACAGTGAATGTACCACATTTATGTGGTTCTTTCTAAAGGCCTTGTCTTTCTCGAAGTCCTTATATGGTGTCAATGATGCTGAAGATTGAAGTGGGCAGCTGTAACAGCCACCATTACCACTCACTTTGTGTCTACATTGTGTCAGAGAACTGAATCTGCACCCTGTCACCCTGAACAGACCACCTATCTTCACTCATATACACACCAACACGCACCATTACACAGGGTCATCATTTCTAAACTCCCATTAAACATCCCACCTAGCTGGACTGACAATGAATCATCTATAGGCGATTAATACATCATTTTAAACCTCAATTGTACATTATGTCCTTTGCTCCTTTAAAGACTTTTAAATGGTTATTTGTCTTCACATGCACAGATTTACTTAGCTAAATGGAAATGTGCCATAGACTTCTTTTGATTTTATATATAGCTAATTAAAATTGATATAAAGTTTACCCTACACTAAAATGTTATGCAATTTATTTTATAGTTTTATTTATTTTTGTTTCTTTTTATTTATTTTTTGTAATGTGTGTGTATGTTTATAGTTTGTTTATGGTGTTGTTGTTGTTGTT
>NW_015519977.1:0-1163 GCF_001515645.1 Sinocyclocheilus grahami | reverse complement strand
GGGAAGTGTTCCCGGTTCTGGTTGACCTAATTAATGCAGACTAACGATCCTTTAATGAATTTGCATTATAGAAATGTGATTGTGTGTTACGTGTATGCCAGGTTAAAGAGATGGGTCTTTAATCTAGATTTAAACTGACAGAGTGTGTCTGCCTCACACACAATGCTAGGATGCCCAGACTTTGGGCGCTAATAGGGAACAAGTGCAGAGTTGACAGAATCAGGCTAATATGGTAACCTGTATAATAATCGCTTTTTATTTCTCCTCTTTCCTACTTCTGATTCAGTTTTTATAACCATTTCTTACTATGTGTAAGTTGTTGTTTAGCATCTATGTCACCATACTTGGCCACATGTCACTTCACTTTCTGTTTCAGTTTTTATAACCATTTCTTACTATGTGTAAGTAAGTTGTTGTTTAGCATGTAAGTTTGGCAGTGTTCTTTTTTAGGATTACTGATAAACTATTGTCATTTGATTTGTATTATTTGTATTTGTTATTTTAATTTTAGTTAAATTATGTCTGTTTAGGTCTTTTATTAAGTTTTAGTTTTATTTCATTTGAGTTATTTTAATACTTCAACAAACTAAATGGAAATGAAATAATATATATATATATTGAATTTATAAATGTGTATGTATATATATGTCTGTGTGTGTATGGTTGTACATACCCATATATGTAGTTTTTTGGCTTAGTGTTATGTAAGAATCATTATTATACTCTTATACCTTTTGTTCTTTAATATTTTGAATTGTTTTTAGCTTTATTTTTTGTTTTTCATTTATGTTACGTTTTGAAATTTTGTTGTATTTACTTATTTTATTTATTTATTGGTTTATTTAATAGGGACCATGCATATTCATGAACATTGTTGTATAAATATACACCATGTAAATATGCCAGAATTAGTAACAATAACTACTTTTCATCTGTAGTCCCTAGGCAGGTAACATAAAACTAACATAAAGACAGCCAACAATAATACAATATTCATTCACTATAAATGAAAAAAATACACATAATGGTGACATATACATTGACAACAAAACAAAACGGAAATACATGATGGAGAAAACATTGTTCTTCCACCTCTATACTACACTCAATTTAACAGCGAAAGTATATGGGTGATAAATGTGTGACAATTAAAAATGAATACA
>NW_015519976.1:2292-2681 GCF_001515645.1 Sinocyclocheilus grahami | reverse complement strand
GGAGTGGAGCGATTACAGACAAGGAAGTTGCTGTTACTTCACTCACATACTCCGCCAGAGAGAAATCAAACTTCGATAATGACCGAAAACAGTCGGCGAGAGGTCAGTGGGCAGTGAAACTTGATTCTGGCTTGAAACACCAGAGACTTGCCACTTGGTTCAAGCACAGCAGCTGTTGCTCATGCTAAACAGATTATAAACCGGAGGAATGAAATTCATTCTGAGAGAGCGAAGTGATTGGTCGACACAACCTCATCAATCTAATGAGGAAGTTATAGTGGACCAGCTGTGGCATTGCAGAGGAGCTTTTAATGAAACAGAGGTACACCACCTCACCAACAGCTTCCGTTCCTGTGAAACACACACACACACTCACACACACACACACA
>NW_015519976.1:0-866 GCF_001515645.1 Sinocyclocheilus grahami | reverse complement strand
TACATGTAACATGTAACAAGGACACCTTAAAATAAAGTGTTACCCTATATACTGTAGTTATGTAATTGGCTTAAAAATGTCAAAATGGCACATTTCAAAACTGAATGCTAGCGTGCCGCTTTTCTCTTTTGTATACACCAGCTAAAACTTCATTACTTTAATTGACCTCTTATTGTGAAGTGGATGAAATCGGATCATCTTCCAGACCATTTTAATTTAGTCAAACCACATTTTCTCTCAGCCCGACTGACCTGAACTCAAATTAAAATGACCTGAAGGCCCATGGGCCACACATTACCGGGCCAGAACGCTCTCCAGCCTCATGGATCAATGATGCAGAGAGATAAAAGAATGAAACTGCACAGAAATGAGCAGGATAGAGGGAAGGAATGCGAGAGGGAGAGGGAGATGAGGAAGACACTGCGTTTCGATCTAGATGCTTTAAAAAGCCATTGACCTCAGATGACAATCAATAAAAACAATGGAGTAGAGACAGTAAAGAGATCTGTCCAGACACACAGAATGAGACTGAGAGAGAGAGGGAGAGAAAGATAATAAGAGCAAAGAGAGAACATAATGCGAAGAATAAGAAACAAGAAAAAGTCAACAAAAAAAGATGAGGATGATAGAGAGATGGGCACAGAAACACATGCAAACAAAATGACAAGAAGAGGACAGTGATTGATTAGCCAGAAGCTGTTAGAAGGTCAGCTGTGTGGCTATTCAGTCAAGACATCAACATTATCTGCCACTCAAACTACTGCTGTCTGAAATAGCTTTTTACTTCCAATATTGTGCCATTTTGTAGCATTAGAGTTTAACAATTTAATTTCCATTGTACAGTATCCCCCCCCCCCCAATTATAC
>NW_015519975.1:1962-2681 GCF_001515645.1 Sinocyclocheilus grahami | reverse complement strand
TTTTTTTTTTTTAAATGTACTGATGCCACACTTGAACAGAAGTGTAATGCAAAACTAGTCTAATGACACTTCACAAAACTTAAAATGGCACAAAAGCTCATTTAAAAATAAATTTTCAAAAAAATCACATTTTAAGCACAATACACAATGAATACTTAATTTATAACCCAGACCTGTTCTACACCACAGATCCAATACTAGATCCAGCTCAGAGAGAGTGGGAGATGGCAAGGTTTCCAACTCGTACTTTAGTTCTAGTATACACCATAAGTCAAAACCTAAGCCAAATGACACCGAGTGTACAGATGGTAAAATGAAACGTGTGTTAGTCCGCTGTTTGGAATCAGCTTCCAGGCAACCGCCGCGTCACAAAGAGTAATCAGTGACAGCGTTTTATTCATGATATCAGCACACACACAGTGCAGAGGGGCATGGAGAGACGCTGAATACCATTCCCTGTTCTCTTTAAAGTCACAGATCCTTCTCAGCTGTGACAGTCATCTGCTATCATTTAGTTCTGCCCACTGTTTCCATGAGGAAAAGACATGTAGGGGGAAGTGGTGCATACTTAGTGCACAAAGCTTAAGAATTTGTGAAAATTACAAGTAGAACCTGAAAAACAGGTCCTTCAGGGGGTTATCTTATAGCTGGAAAAGATGACCAAGTTCATATGTTCTAGGGCTGTCGCGGTGAGGGAATTTCCCTTGCGGTAATTTTGA
>NW_015519975.1:0-356 GCF_001515645.1 Sinocyclocheilus grahami | reverse complement strand
TTATACTATCTTAGTTTCTAAAACAATACTAAAGCAAAGTTATCAACACTAATATAATAATAACAAAAAAATGAAAGTTTCTTGAGCACCAAATCAG
Source organism: Sinocyclocheilus grahami (assembly GCF_001515645.1). Lineage (NCBI taxonomy): Eukaryota > Metazoa > Chordata > Actinopteri > Cypriniformes > Cyprinidae > Sinocyclocheilus > Sinocyclocheilus grahami. Next base: position 259 of record NW_015519975.1, on the reverse strand, counting down.
TATATTAGAATAATTTCTGGATGATCATGTGACACTTTAACATCACAGGAATAAATTACACTTAAAAAAATCAAATAGATAAGTTATTTCAGGACTCGCAAAATCGCTAGCCTGACGTCCCGGGCTATTGTGTTTTCCATTCGGGCTACCAAAATGTATCTTGAACAGTGATATAAAATCCCTTCCTTGATTTGCGTTGTTCACTAGCTTATAGGGGTAAAACAGATCATAGTTGATCGTTTGCACATGTTTCTAAGTC
>NW_015519974.1:1514-2681 GCF_001515645.1 Sinocyclocheilus grahami | reverse complement strand
ATGAGTCATTTAGATGATTATCTAACATAGCTTGCCTTTAAGGTAGAATGTGGGTTAGTTTACGAGATTAACCAGAGTGTGAATGTGATATTTGATTGTATTTACCGTCAAATGTGGATCTGGAAAACGACAGCGCTAACGAGTTAGTACTACTTTTAGTTTGAAATGTGACTCTTTCAATGGTCTATTTTGGACGTGGTGTGGTGTAGTGGTTAAAGATATGGGCTGGTAACAGAAAGGTTGCAGGTTTGAACATGTGTTTGAATTGTGTTTATCATAAAGTCATCAGCAAGATCATTACAATTGTTGTTTTATTTGTCTTGATCTCGAAGGTCTTTCAGTTCCTCTATGAGATGCTGCCATGAACTGTGGTTTGTTTCGGTATATAATTCATTATAGGCCAGCCTCAGTGGCCTCTTGCAGTTGTCCAAACCCATGCAATTCATTTAGATTTCCAGACATCAGCTCGTGCAGGAGATTTCAGAGAGATTCAGGTAGCTACTGACTTTACGTTGAACGGTTTGGACTGTAGTTATCATGTCCTGGGTCAAATGAAATTCACGGTAAACTTCAATCTTTCTTCATGAAGCCTGTGTGATATAGATATGGTTTAGGTGAATCTCATAAAAAATGTCAAGGACACATTTATGCAAAAAAAAAAAAAATCTCATTACCCTAATATAAAAAATACAAATATCTGATAAATGATGATTACAAATATCATGATGTATTTAATTAATAAATACACAATAAAATAGTAATTTATTTGTTAGTAATTTATTCATAATTAAATTACCGTACACTAATAAGAACTACAAGAGGACTTTTGTTTTATTATTTATTATTTTGTATTATTTATTTAATAATTTAATAATTTATTTAGTTTTACACATGACAATATTATACTACTTTTAATTTATGCTAAGTTAATCAAATATATATATATATATGTAAAACAGTAATGAGAATTACAATAGGACTGTTTTTACTGTTTTTTTTCCCCCTGATTTTGGGGTGAAATATGAAGCTGGCATGTTTTTTTGAGCGATTCACTTCTTGGTGTGTGTTCACTGATTTGTTTTTGTGTAGAACTAGTGTTTATGTAATTCATTTTCACACTGCTCTGCATTGGTTTCGGTCTCTTTGTAAAGTTATAAAGAATATGTG
>NW_015519974.1:0-270 GCF_001515645.1 Sinocyclocheilus grahami | reverse complement strand
AAAATTACGCAAAACAGTAAAGCAATCTCTTACCTTAATTTAGTTACGGTAATTAACAACAAATACTACCATGATGTAAAAATGCTAATAAATAATTAATTAATACATAATTTAATTATTGATTTATTTATTTGAGTTTTTATGCATCATGATAGTTTTTGTTGGACTGCTTTTAATTCATACTGATTTTTAATTAACTGGTTGTACAACACTAATATTTTAAGGGGCTATAATAAAAAAAAATTAAAGAAAGAAAATAAAGCCATCTTA
>NW_015519973.1:1224-2681 GCF_001515645.1 Sinocyclocheilus grahami | reverse complement strand
TGTGTGTGAATAGAGTATTAGTGTAAGCGAGATTAGCGGCAACATTAGTACATTAAATTTACATGTACTTGTCATGTACGCCTAGACATTGAAATATTTAGCTGCATTCAGGTCCTTAGTAGAGCAAGTGAAACAGAAATACAGGTCAAGGTAAATGAAAAAAGCATGTTTGATGTTTTGGATCAGTAATATCTTGAGTTCAACATTTTTGACAAAATGATTGGAGACCACATAACTGCTACTAAGAGGTTTCCCAGCACTGTTTTATTAACATGTCATCACATGCACCTGTCGGTTTCTCGAAATCTAACTAAACTCGAACTATCTTTCTGTGGACAGGTGTGTATTACAATGTTAGGGAACAATAAATGCAGTCCAGCTTTTAAAATTCTTTGCGCTTGGTTACTTAGTCGATCCAGTGTGCACATTTTTTAATCTGCATCATGCTGAAAACTTCTTAATTCAGTCTACTCTTGTTTTCAGTTAGGATATTGTGTTTATTACTCTGATTCAATCTGTGCAGCTCTGGGAAAACTCGGCTAAACTAGTGGCAGGTGTTGCTCTTATTGGAAAAATATCGGTCCAATTCTTCACATAATTTATACTAATGCCTCTGAGGTTTTGGGTAAAGGCATGAGATCTAAATAAGACCTCCTCCCATGTTTACCCTTGTATGCGGACTACAAATGGGGCATGAACACCGTGCTCAGCATGAATGCTCGGCCTCACTTGGAGAACTCATGTTGGTTTAACGTCTGGAAAAACTGCAGCGCCACCTGCTGGCTAACATCATAATCATCTTCCAGACCACCGTCATGTGCAAACATATGGAGAAGTTCCACTCCACTCATTCCAGAGCAACTGTGCTCATTCAGCCATACCTCAGAGCTGAAGTATTTAGCCCCTGCTGGCAGAATGACCCCTGCACTTCTGTGAAGACTTGATCACTGTCAACATTTGACTGCAATATGAAAACAAACCTCTGCAGAAATTTCCAGACTAAAGACAAAGGAAAATATAAACAGGTCATGGCACATTAAATGCACTAAAATTAGTTTGTTTTCTATTTACTTGTATCTTCACATCAGACTACAATATTACATGGTTTCTGGAGCACCAGTACTACAGACAGATGATGGTTTATACAACTGAACAGTTTTGCTTTATTTAGCTTACTGCTTTTAAACTAGTATATTATTCCATGAAACGGCTATTTTCTGTTACACACATGTACTGTGTGCAATTAATCAAGTTTAACAAATACATGAAAAGAAATGTAAATATTGGTCTCAAACTTTTCACTTTTAACGATTTTCAGTTGTACGGGTATAAACATGTTTTATAAAAGCTACGGAATACACAATGATGCATTATTCATCTATGCCACTTTGCAAACTTAAAGCGGAGGTCTAATGCTATTTCATGCATTCCTACTTATTTACACTATTAAAGAGTTG
>NW_015519973.1:0-483 GCF_001515645.1 Sinocyclocheilus grahami | reverse complement strand
TCCAATTGATTACACCTGTTAGCAATCAAAGTCAATCATGTGAACCGCTATAGCATACCACAATTAAAACAAGACAACCACATTGAGGCAAAGTTAAAATACAAACACAATATCCAAAAACTTTCAAAAATCCCCAAACAACAAGACAACACCCAACCAGTCCCCCATCCTTTTTATAATTTACAATTACTTGTCCTAGAAGCAATCAATACATAGCTATACATCACACATATTTGGGTACAAATAGGGCTGCATTAACAACATTCACATTTCAATACAAAAAATACCAATTAGAAAAATGAGTTGAGATCATGTTCTAAATTCATTCCCTTGGGGAAAAGAGTATTAAATGTATAAATAGAGCCACACAAGCTTCTCTTTTTAATAAAATGTTCTTAACATCACCACCTCTCCTAGGTAGTTTAACATGTTCAATTCCAATATAAGTGTGGAAAGGTTATGCCTTTTTAAGTTAAAATGTAC
>NW_015519972.1:2102-2681 GCF_001515645.1 Sinocyclocheilus grahami | reverse complement strand
TCCGCCATGAGAGTGGCTATGATCAGCCCGCACAAGGCTATACACCAAGCAGGGATAGAACACACCCACAATTCTCAACCAATAATGGTGTTTGCCATGCGAACCCTCAGCTGATAGGCGGAGATAAGCCAATGAATGTCTAAAATCCAGGTATACAAAATTTGCATATCTGGCATGAAATAATAAGATCCCGCACTGAATACGGGGCAGATACAGCAACAACAATAGCATTGGGGGGCTGCACAGAGTATAATAGTGTTAAGCAGCCTATTCACTAGCATAAGGGATAGCATAAAGTGAACCAGTCTCTCACCGATAGCATTCGGGATGCAAAGGATGGAACGTCCAGCTTGTAAAAACGAGTGAAACTGGTGTTCTGAGAAGACCAGCCGGCTGCAAAGCATATATCCTGACTAGACATACCTCTCGACCACACCCAGGACAAGGTGATAGCCCATGTTGAGTGGACCCTAATGAGCACGCTGGCTGAACGATCAATGTAAATCATCAAAGCCCTGACGGGGCACACCGAAATCTGAGCGTCAGCATGACGCGAGGTCGATGACTCAGAAGACAGGG
>NW_015519972.1:0-529 GCF_001515645.1 Sinocyclocheilus grahami | reverse complement strand
CAGTCAATTGGACTGGCGTGAGCCAATAGGACTTCAGGAAATGTGAAAGGAGAGAAGTTCCCAAAGCGGATGCTCTGCAATGTCAAGAGAAAGCTTGAAAGGGAACATGTCCCCTCCCGGTCACTGTAGGTTTACACATTTCTGACATTCATCTTTATTTTACTTTACAGGCACTAAAGGGCAGATGGATAAACTCACATTTAAAATGTTTGCTCTAGCATGCTTCTCTATTATTTCAACACTGATTTTGGCATACAAGAGTGGTTATCCTCTTTACCAATATATGACTGCTTCCTATAATACACAAAAAATCCCAGACGCTTTAAATTCAACATTGTCCATCAAAGACTCAGAGCATGCTTTCTATAATACATGCAGAATCACAGAGGCTTTAAATTCAATAACGCCCATCAAAGACTCAGAGCATTTCATGGTGTCTGCGTTCATCGACCACAGACTGGATGGGGTCATTCGAGTCATCAGTATAATCAGCAGAAACCATCTTCAGCCACTTTACTGTGTTTACTGC
>NW_015519971.1:2306-2681 GCF_001515645.1 Sinocyclocheilus grahami | reverse complement strand
GGATAAACATGATATGTTCTGACCACAATTTGTTTGGCTGCCAAAAGCATGAAACCTCTGGAGTTAACGACATTAAGAAACCAAAAGCGTTCATATTCTTATTCAGCGTATTCATTCAAATGTGACATTTTCTAAAGGTTTATGCAGTTTACATAATACATTTCAACATTTGATTTTAAAGTCACCACTTGACGTCCAGTGTTAAATCTGTGTCCTGAAGAAAAGCCTGCTGAGAACCACTGAGCTAGACCGTACAAATCCATTTAACACAAGGGCAACTGCAAATGCTATCATGTAAATGTTGCTGAATGTACGTTGAATTAGTGAATTTGCTGAGCTAGCTATTGAAGAATGGGTCATGGATGTATAGCAGGG
>NW_015519971.1:0-618 GCF_001515645.1 Sinocyclocheilus grahami | reverse complement strand
CCTCACATATAATGAATTCTCAGTAAATGTAATTACGCATTCGATTGTGATTTAAGGTGCCATGAAGAACACAGGAAAGTTTGGTTTGACCATGTCCCTCTGTCCCATTGATGCATGCAGGCATTTCAGATAATGTGCCTGTGTTCTATCAGCTGTTTCTATGCGAATCTGTGTATTTTCACAGTTGTAATCGTGTCGTGTGCTTGTAGGGTCATATTGAAAATCCATATAACTTCAGATCAAACCTCAGAGGTGAACTTCCTAAGCCTAATATCTTCAACAACACAGGTTAGTTGACTTGCTTCAGCACACCACCACTTGTTTAAATGATCTTTAAGTCTAAAATCGTTCTCTTCTGACTAAACGCTCACACTATTGTTTTGGCAGAGGCTATGCCAATGGACACACAGGTGTACGAGAGTCCATATGCGGATCCTGAAGAGCTGCGGTCAACGACAGTGAAGCGGAGCGACCTGACTCTGGAAGATGGAGAGTTGGGCTCAGGCAACTTCGGCACAGTCCTGAGAGGTGTCTACCAGATGAAAAAGTTAGTCGACCAAGAGGATTTTTTTTATATGATGCTATTTCAATTGTTCCTTTCTCTTTGGAGTGTTACAA
>NW_015519970.1:2037-2682 GCF_001515645.1 Sinocyclocheilus grahami | reverse complement strand
ATAATATTGTGTATATAAATAGTCAGACAGACAGATCAATCATCTCACATTACCCATAACTCTCAGCTCTCATTGAATGCGGCCATTGTCAAAAACCAACAAAATCACAGTATGTTCCAAAGACCATTAACTGCTTTTTCATGGAGTCCAACCAATGAAGGGTGACAATTATTGTCTGCAGACGGGGGTGTTTTCCGCTATTGGTTGGGCATTGATGCATGGCAGTGGGTTGTTAGACAAATGTGAGATGCTGTGCATCATTAGTGCTGATTCATTTATGAAGACTAGATTGATTTCACTCCGCAGTAACTGTGTTTCTGAAAAAGAAACATGTCCTGCATTCGATTATGAATTCTCTCGGAGTTACACGCAACGGTCTAATCACATCTGATGAATAATGTAATCAGAAGGAAGAATGGAAGGGGAGGAGTTCTGCACTGTAATTCACTGTACTGTGAGTTAAATCACTGCTTACACCATTTAACCTCAATATGAGATATGGTAATTCAGGAACAAAATCTCATCATGATATTATGACTTTGAATCTCCTGCAGTTGCTCAAAGTTGTATAATTTACATCTCTGTAATTTTTGGAATGTCTGGAAAATATATATATATATATATATATATATATATATATATATA
>NW_015519970.1:0-584 GCF_001515645.1 Sinocyclocheilus grahami | reverse complement strand
GAGAATGGAGGTGGATGGAATGATGCTTTCATTTCAGAGTTGTGATGTCTACTGAGATTTTAGTTGTTTATTCAACATGGTTTACATTTTGTTTATTAAAACTTCTTACTGACACAGAAGATCATTTCTTTTTGTAATTAAAATCAGTTATTTTACAAGAACGCATTGTTGGGTAAACATTTCCATCAGTCCAGGTTTCAAGTGTATTTTAGGAGATTCAGTCGAATTGTAATATGACTGGAGAAAGATATATGCATTGCATTGCAACCGAAACTTTTTTTAGACATTTATAATTTTACAAAAGATTTCCCTGCATCACATGAATAGTTTGCCTTTTAAATATATATTCAAATAACAAATTCTAAAACATATTTTACCATATTAATGTTTTACTGTATTTTTAATGAAATTAATGCAGCATTGGTGAGCATAAAAGATCTTACACACCACAATGTAATTTTAACATATATAAATATGACATGCCTTTTAAATTAATTTTCACATATCATATTTGATATCCAAAGCCATAAAAATGACACATTTAACATTTGTGTATTTCTTTCATTTGTTTTGTGTGTGTGTGT
>NW_015519969.1:1434-2682 GCF_001515645.1 Sinocyclocheilus grahami | reverse complement strand
AAAAAAAAACAGTTGGCATGGGGCACAGTGTGGGCTTCTACAGGTTGTTCAACAGCGTGATGAATAGCAGCCTGTAAATGCATGAGGTTGTTGAGGCAAATATGGCTATAAGTAAAAGCCATGGAAGTATTTTTAGACATCACAGCGCTATCACCAGCTTGAATAAACGCAACACTAGCAAAAAAACAAGCAAGCACAAATAAAACAGGTACTAAGGAGATAAATGGGGCAACTACAGAAGTGTGTATATGAAGAAGCTTGATCTGTCTACCACACACAAACGGATGGAAAAATGGGAGCTGTTGGAAGACAAGCTACTCCGATTTATTTATTCCAATATTTGCTATATCTTACAACAGATGTTATATTATCATGGCGTTTGGTTTGAGATAAAGTAATACATGACAAAATTGTAAATATGTAAAAGCAAACAGAGATTATATGAAGTGAAATAGTGAAATGGAAAGAAAGGGAAATAATGAAGTTAATTGGTGTAGAGGAAAGGAAGATGTTGTTGATATTGTAGTGATGATCATGGTGCGAAAATGGACACAGTCCTCATTCTCGTAGTGCAGCCGCCTCTCTGAGGTACCTTTCTGCTGCGGAAATCTTCGTCGTCCTTGTAGCCTTCCTGGTGGATGCCTGAATGGGGGCCCATGCTGCGCAGCCAGGCATTGCTGTCTAAGGGCAGGGGAGTGACAGAGGGGGGAAAGGACTGGGAGGTCTCCAGGGGCTGGTAAGATTTAGGAAGTGGAGGTCGCGGAGGACCAACCTCCTATGGAAGGAAGGCAAGGGAAAAGAAAAAAAACAGGAAGTTGGGAAGAGAAAGTAAAAGATATGGATAGAACAGAAATTAAGCAGAAGGGAAAGAAAGAAAGGCAGGGAGGAGGAGAAAAGAGAAGGGATGGAGAGGTGGAGAGTGAGCTGTGCATCAGGAGCAACTAAGCCAGGTGGAGGGCGGAGAGAATCATGGGAGGCATAGAGGCATGGATCCCTCACCACAACACTAATAAACACTGACCTGCACATGACCCACACATGTACTTTGTGATTTTGGCAAATCTCGGCTAGCAAAGGCAACTGTGAGCTGGGTTAAAAGGCTTAGGCCATCTGCTTTAACTTTCTATTGTGACGTAAAATTTGAAGTCTGAAAATGTGCAGTTCAGTCAGGGGCTGATTCTTCTGAATAAACTGCATGTGCCAGAATGGTGTAAAACTCTGGGCATATTTTGGTAGCGTATCACTGTG
>NW_015519969.1:0-1123 GCF_001515645.1 Sinocyclocheilus grahami | reverse complement strand
CTGATTAAAATCACTCTACTTTCTCTTAAGCTAAAAAGCCAATATAGTGCAACAGTGCCATCTACTTTTTCAGTGACAATTATTTTTCTAAATCATTTTGCCCATAGGGATTTTAAAAAGTCTTTGTTCAGGATTTATAAGCCACCCAACCAACCAACCAAATACGAAGTGAATCAAAAGATCACAAACTTTGATTTGAAGGGGAAAAGTATTTGAAAATCAGACAAAAAGACAAAGGTACAAGACTGTCTACTTAACAGCTTTAATGAGGGAAAGAACTAAAGTCCCATGAAGCATTGTGAAGGATATAATCAAACTGAAAATTATAAAAATATGTAAAACTGATTTAAAGATTCTAATTATGTATATAGAAAAACATATTTTACATGTATTGCAAAATATACAAATTATTCATATAAATATTTAAATAGCTTGAGAGTGTAGGGAGACTGATTCCCATTATTATATAATTTGCAGTGATTCATGGGAGTGTGTGGGTGCTTGAAAGTTATTTTGCTGCAATTTATTTGTTGCAATTCCCTAATTGGTGACAATTTCTCTGCAGAATCATGTGCAATATAGTATTTCACCAGGAATTCCACTGTTAAACATGATTATTTAAAAAATTGAATTTAATTAATGCAGGCTGATGACTTTAACAAAAGCATATACCATCAATTAACATCCTCGTAGCTCACAGTAGGTCTGTCGTTAAAGTTATTGTTCAAAATGTATTCCCTATGGAGAAAATGAATGGGATATTTACTACTATAACACAACTGTTGCTTTATTATGGTATCTTTTCAAAGTAAAAGCCTTTTAGAATTATCACCACAACTTCATGGCAGTAGACTATGGTTAGAGGTTTCTTTAAATGAGCATAATGCAGCAAATATCATTTACTGTGAGTCAGGAACAATTCAGGCTGTCTGGGATAAACAAAAATAGCGAGTCCTATGATCAGACTTGATTTAGTTACGAGAAGCAGAACAATTTGATATTCCCTTCTTCGTTTAAATGAAATGATCTGGTACTAAAGCATACAGTATATGCTTCTGCATTGTATTCTGTACACTGTAATGAATAAGACAGTCTTTCATTGAAGAATAATGCTGTGTGAAAT
>NW_015519968.1:1569-2682 GCF_001515645.1 Sinocyclocheilus grahami | reverse complement strand
TACAACACATTACAATAGTCCAAACGAGATGACACAAAAGCATGATAATTCTCTTACTCTTACTTTAATGTTCATTCAAATGTGTAAACTCAATGACCATGCATGTTCAGAATAGTCAGAAACAAAAGCTGACTGCTATATCTTGACATCAGTCGGGTGAACACAATAAGCATCTGTTGATGTACTGACAACACCTAAATATATTACATCAGTGACAAACAACTAGAACTGATACATGCTATTGATTGAGCTTTTATTCCTTTGAGACCAGGCGGACATTACTAAACTGAAAGCTATAAAGCCTACACACACTATTGCTTTTATGTGTCCTGTTGCTTGAGCTCTTCCTCCATCAACTGGAGATGAGAGTTAAATTAATCAAGGACAAAGAGGGAGGCATTTGTGAAAAGCCAGTTATTTGGAGACAAATAGAGAATATAGGCAAAAAGGTGAACCTCACAATCTAGCCGGTAATGCAGAGCCGCTTTTTTCAAAACAAGAGGAGGACAACCTCTTCTCAATGGACACCATTGAGGTCTTTTCTATTGATTCATTCAGCAGTTCTAGGAAACTCAAAGTGAATGCAGACAACTGATATTCCAAAGCAACAGAATTAAATTGAGAATTAAGTGTCTGACTGAAGGCAAGGACAATTCACTCCTGTCGAACTGCCTAAACACCATGCGAGGCTGAACAATACTGCTGTTTGGAATAGCTGACTGATTCTTAATACTGATACTTAAAAACAGATTCAATCCCTTTTTCACAAGTCTCATCTGAAGACCTATCAATCCCTTTTCCATATGAGTGTTAATGTGCTATGGGGTAATAACAGAAACAAATGATTTAGAATGTGATTTTTCAATATTATTTACAAAAGGATCTGCATTTTCATGTATGCATTTTCATTTTTGTTATAAGAGATGATAAAAACAACTGTGCATCAAAGCCACCCCCTTCCTGGTATTACTTGATAGGTAGAACATGATTTTCAAAAGTCAACGAATTTGCAACAGCTGAATGTACAGTAACATTTTTTGCAAGCCAAACGTGTCAGTCTCTGAATAACATGTAATGTATTTAAGGCACAAAATAAACTTCATCCCATAAAAT
>NW_015519968.1:0-351 GCF_001515645.1 Sinocyclocheilus grahami | reverse complement strand
AAAAAAGTGGATGGTGAGCAAAGGTGGTGGCCACGTTTTGGAGCAATACCTGGGTTTTGCTGACGGCTATGTATTTCTGTTCCCATTATGTTTCTGTTGCCTAAAGATTCGTTGTGAGGATAAATCCAGAGAATACAACCTAATGCACTGCAAAATGTCATAAGACAGGAGAAATGGTGAAGATGAACTGTTCCAGCATTGAAAGACTGTATTTTTAAGTGTTATACATGAAATGTTTTAAATAAAGAATTTGATATTTTGTAATAATTGTGTCTGTTTTAATTGAATGCCAGTAGTACATACAGTATATAGAATAAAATGAATTCTATATAAAAAATTATAAAATCAAAT
>NW_015519967.1:2470-2683 GCF_001515645.1 Sinocyclocheilus grahami | reverse complement strand
TAATTTGCTACGCTTCATAATTTGTTCCTTATAAAAAAAGTTTCATTCCATTAACAGATCAAGTTGGAAGGCAGAGAGTCCAGCTATAAGTGACTATAGATATAACTTTGTCCACTATTTTTGCATTTTATTTAGCAAGAATCTTACTTTTTTTTTCAAAATTGTTTCAAAATCAATGTTGTAGAGAACAGCACTGGACCAAGGTAAAAAAAA
>NW_015519967.1:0-964 GCF_001515645.1 Sinocyclocheilus grahami | reverse complement strand
TTTTAATTGCTGTCAGATAATATCATTTGTTTTACAAAATCATATCAGTATTTATTTGGTACAAAAGAGAGAGAGAGAGAGAGAGAGATCTCAGTTAGAGTTACAGCATCATCTTTAAGTACATAAACTTATGCTAAAAACAGCTTGACATTTAAAAATGCTTTTTGAGTAACAAGATTCATGATATTTTTTTTGTATTCATAACCTTTCATAATTTATAATGATTTTTATGCATATTGTATTTCTGTACCGAGAGTGCTGTGTGGTAAATCACATCTGTTGTTTTAGTTTGATTTAATGTAGCAAATGTTTGTTTGTTTGTTTGTTTGTTTGTTTGTTTGTTTTGTTTTTTTCTTGTGTATTTTTATCGAGTTTCTTTGTAAATAGTTATTGAAAGCAGGTTAATATTTGGGTACAGCTAGTCTTGTTACTGTCAGATGATGCTGGATGACTTTTGAGAGCTCTTTTAATGCTGAAATGTTCACTTATTTTGTATGGCGATACTGGTACTTTTGCTTCAGGACATTTTACAGCGCCACTGTCTCATTGTATACATTTTACAGATCATAATCAATTTTTTAAAGCTACACACACACACACACACACACACACACACAAATTGGTTATTCAGCTGTTCTCCAGCAGTTCTTTGGTGCAGTTGAGGTGCTATATAGCACCACTGCCATACAAAGAACCTGTTAAGTCCCTGTATAGCTCTTTAAAGGTTCTCTAACTCTCTCATAGTCTCTTAGTTTAGTTGGGGAAAGGACTAAAAAAACAACATTAAAATACAGTCTATTTACTGAAGATACTGTGCTTCTCAACCTATTTGCCCCAAAGGCCCCCCTATAAGAAAATATTCCAGGGCCCCCATACAAAACTTTTTGACCTCCTGAAAGCATAAAAATGATTCAAAACAGTTTTTACCATTGTAATAAATTCCCATTCATAACAAACATATGAC
>NW_015519966.1:1895-2683 GCF_001515645.1 Sinocyclocheilus grahami | reverse complement strand
TTTAATCATACAAGCCTCATTCTAAATACAATTAATCAAACTGCAGACTCACTACCTGCAAAAACAAACACCCGTCCCTACATGGATCACTTGCTACTATAGCCCACGCTGACAAGGTCTTATTGTTTTTCTTATTTTCTGCACAAAAATAAAGTGCTTTCTTGGGACTTAAAGCAGTTGGGAACATGTAAGTAAGTCCATGCAGTCGTAAGCAATCCATACCGTTGTTTATCGTCCATCAAATAGAAAGTAGCGCCCTCAGCCAGCAAATTAAGACCTACAAAGTTCCACTCCTCTGATTTCTCTTCAAGCTTCACCAAACAGGGTGTGAAAGCTGTCATGGTTTCCCAAAACTCTAGGCTTCTCATCGATCAATGGCGACTTCAAGCCAAGTGCCTCTATCTGCTTTCTCCTGCTCTGTGGCTGGTGGCACGTCACCAAGTGTGTTAGCAAGAGCCAACGTACCTTCGTATTGGGCTGCAGTGCCGGTTCTGTTCTCTCCTGAAATAATGAAATAAATTTACTCCATGTTTCGATGGTAGACCGACCGGCCAACATTAATTGGAAGCAGTTTCTTTAGCTGGGGATAGGAAAGGCAGTGATAAAGATCATGAGAGAAAGTAACTTAATTAAAAGCAGCCCACTTACTCTTAGTCTTCACACATACAGCGATTTGTTGCAAAAAAGTGACCACAAGACATTAATTTCCAGTTAGAGTTGGCAAATGTGATTTGGAAATGTCCAGAGATGCTACAAAGTTGAAGAAAGATTAAGTTTATGCAAAAAAA
>NW_015519966.1:0-1049 GCF_001515645.1 Sinocyclocheilus grahami | reverse complement strand
TTTTAAATAATTAGTGATCCTCAGATGCAGGATATTTTCATTCGCTAATAGGTGTTGCATTGTTAGATAACACCTTGACAACCGTCATATTACTTTTCCATTCCCGACAGTTAATTTTTAGTAGCAATAAAGCTGATTCCTTTAAAAAGAAAGATGACATTTCATCTGCAATACATTTCATTAGTGACCTTATTTTCAAAAGTTATGGCCAGTTGTGCAGCCCACCAATAGCATTAGGGTGTGCGCAATAGGAACGCCCACTGCTACCAACAATATAGCCACTCTGTGACCTCCAGAGAAATAATAACGTTGTATGTACGTGTGAATGTGGCCAATACGCTGAGCTCACGTAATTGGGGTATTTGGTGACTTATATCGGGTATATCAAAATCTCCCCTAAAGCATAAATCTTTGATTATGCTAAAAGAAGATAAGAAATTGCCTGTTTAATAGGCTGATTTTATGAGGTTGATATGAGCCATGATAAAATGTAACATTGCTCTAGGTGTATCTCGCCAATATTTTTATTGGCTCCGTAACTACAAACTGCAAATTAAGAACGTAGATTTGGGTATCATTTGTATTAAGATATAATGTGATTACAGATGTCTGGGTGCTCGTAATCTTAAATTCTTGGCATTCCGTGGTATAAAAATGCAATATTGTTTCATGAAGTATTGCTTAAGGATACATGTGATTGTGAAACATAAATTATATCCAGCAGATGTACACTGCTACACACAAAAATGAGAAATACATAATATGCATTATGTTTACTATCATTCACATCAACATATGTTAAGAAAGCCATTGGTTTGATCTTCCATTCTACTGCACACAGACTTTCCATCATAGTACAGAGATTATGTTGACCTCTCTGTATATCAAAGGTTCAGTATCTGTATTTTATCAATTTTAAGAAGCCTCCACTGAATTCAACACAGAAAAAGGTCTCTTTGTCCAGCACAATAGCAGCTCTGATTGATGGGACTCCTGAAATAACTGGCAGAACAGAACAGGACCCTCTATTTCAATTCCCCGTAGGAGAT
>NW_015519965.1:2284-2684 GCF_001515645.1 Sinocyclocheilus grahami | reverse complement strand
CAAACAGACAGCAAGGCTGAATATACAATATTTCATAAAGCAACTACTTTGAATCATGAATCTAAAAGCCAAGGGTCATTACAGGCTATGTTTGGAACAGCATATTACTTAAATACAATGATGACTGTTATGATGACTTATCCATAGATCATTTTTTCTTATGTTTACTTCATAAAAATCAATAAATATATCACTGCAAAAAGACACGTACCACGACCTGATTTTTTGAATTAAACGTATGAACTATTAATCAGACGACAGAAGATATTTAGTAGACTGTGTATAACAGTTTTTTTTTTAAGTAAGGCTTTGATCATTTGAAAATTTTGTGGCTTTAGAAATGTGTCTATCAAAAACGATACAGCAGGCTTTATAGGGTTAACATTTCTACAATATGAAA
>NW_015519965.1:0-859 GCF_001515645.1 Sinocyclocheilus grahami | reverse complement strand
GAGAAATGTATCAGGCAGCACAGCAGTTTCCTTCATTAATTATAGGGCCCAGTTGAACAGCCTTGGTTTATGCTCTAAACTTTATACCTGCCAGATGGAAGATCCCATGTTCTGATGGCGCAGTCCATAGACGCTGTAATCAGCCAACGTCCATCTGGACTAAATGTCTGGACAAAAAGCATGAAGCACATTTCATAAACACTTACTTATACACTTGCGTTCAACTTATTCTTAAAGATGTCAAAGAAATGTGTGAATCTAAAATGGAACTGGTAAAACTTGTCCCTTAAGCTCACCATGTCGTTGATCTGCCCACGGTGTCCAGAGAATCTGCGGACAGTCCTCCTTGTCTCCATGTCTAGAATGTGAATGGTAAAATCATCCAGAGCGATGGCGAGCATTCCGCTGTTCGGAGAGACCAAGCATAAATCGACATCATTCAAACAATGTCATCTCTGAAATGGCTTAAAGTTCTTTCCCTTCTCGTACACCCATTGTAGCCAGGTAGATTCAGAATGTTTTCAATTTCAATAAAATCTACTTAAAATGAACTAGAATTCAGTAAAAATCTAGAAATAAGCAATGTATGTTTTGTCATTAAATGAACACTAGAAATTTTTTTTACCAACATATAATTTACTAAACCCTTTTAAAGCTGCACTACAGAAGAGGTCCAAAAAAAAGTTGTGTTTACAACTGTCTCCTTGCCTTACCCTGAGGAATCAACAGTAGCTAGCTAATACATTCAGAAAGAAGCTTACAAGTTTTGACACTGTTAGTGACATTCGCTATGATAAAAATATCATGTGTAACCCATGAGTGCAATGGTATGCCATAAATCATCATATTCATTTATGCT
>NW_015519964.1:2003-2684 GCF_001515645.1 Sinocyclocheilus grahami | reverse complement strand
ATATGCATCATTTGAGTTTTAATATTGTGTATAAATGTGTATTTTAGCAAACTGTTCCTAAAAACTAAAGGTGAAGATGAATTTTTTACAGCTGATGTTTTGAAGCTGAATATAATTTTTTACATTCCATTACTGACTGTAAAACATAAATAATGTGATTATATGCTGTCATGTCTGTCTGCACCATTAAAGTTCCAGTTAAGAAATGACTCGCCTGTTTCTGCTTCATATTGAATATCTTGCACCTGTACACCCCACATCTTCTGGCATTGTAGTTATGGTATGATGTCTTTGTTTATCAAAGAAAAGGTACTTTTTAATTTTAATTAGCATTTTGAAAATGTGGTTTTTGGATATTTTAATTATGATAATGTGAATAACGGTTAATCTGTTTATTTTATTAGTCGAGTAGTTTCACATTCATAAGTGTAAGCCCTGTTTCACAGTGGTTTATAAGGAATTGGAAAATATTTTTTGTACTGTCCAACATAGTACTCATAGAAAGGCAATTAAAACTGTCCATCTGTGTTCTATCTTCAAAATCTTTGAGTGATACAAAGGTACTGTATGTCTGTGATTGTAATTTAATTTTTTCTCTTTCTGGTTCCCCTGGATTCATATTCCCTGTTGTATTGTTTTGTTTAAAACATAATAAAAAAATTCATACATTTAAAAAAAAAA
>NW_015519964.1:0-959 GCF_001515645.1 Sinocyclocheilus grahami | reverse complement strand
AGTTTGTTTTTATGTCTTAACAATTTAACATTCGGATCATCTCATTTATAATACAGAGCTCAGAGACATACGCTGTGCCGGGGTTTTCTGGTTACAGAATCTCAAATGACCAATGCCACTTTGCTTACATATCCAGACTAGAACAAAGAAACCTTCAAATTAGTTTAAAAACATAAAAGACCTAGTTCTTGGTCAGGATCCGTGAGGGTCAGGGGTCACATCTGGCAGGAAATGGGAGATTACACGCCAGTCAGCAGCAGAACTGAATTCTTCAAAATCTTTCAGTCTTTCTCATATTATAGTGATTCATTTTACCAAACATTATGCCAAACATAAAGGGAAATAAACAACAGATTCTCAAGATAAATCATATGTGGTATATACTGTAGATATTCTTAGTGAACCTTCAGTAAAACTTGCTGGGGCCGGTTGCATAAATTACTGAGTCTTAAAAATGTATGGCTTTTTAAAGTCAATTACAAAACGGTAGATAAGCCCAATTTGAATTGTTAAAGTAAGTACTTAAGCCACAGTCTTATCATAGTGGCTATGTTTATGAAGCTGGCCCCTGGTGAGGGAGAAGTGTGAGGGGAGGGGGAGATTTTGCACGAGGTTCTCCAAGTGCCTTTTTTTCATTTCAGCCACATTAACTTTTTGTCTATCGTGGTTCATGAAATGACTCTAAATCTAATGTTTGCCAGCTGTGCATACATTCATTTTATTTGTTGGGATGTATTTGTTGTTTGTGTATTGAGCTCGACCATTGTTCAGAAACAAATCAAAAACAATCAGCCATAGCGGTTACAGAATCAAATTTGCTCTAATTGTCTCTAATTTTCACACATTGACACATCTAATTGATGTCTGATTACAGCAATCAGCCCTCAGTTATATGACTGTGTGATCAAAACACATAAAGCTGGATGATTGAGAGTGATTGTGAGTGTTTGAGCATCTGC
>NW_015519963.1:1986-2684 GCF_001515645.1 Sinocyclocheilus grahami | reverse complement strand
AGTGATAGCAAAGCATTATGTCCAGGCCCAATTCTGCACCACCTCATCTCCTTAGAGGGCTATTTCCCTTCCACTCTCCTCCAGTTTAATGTCGCTCCATACAATTATACAAGCCTTTCTCATGCACACAATGATCTCCCCTGCAATTTCAGCCCCGTTTATGATATGGGTTATTATGCAGGCTTAGCGGTGACTTGCAAAAACTTCTGCCAGTAAACAGGGCCTGAGTGGGAACACAACGTGCGTACTTTTTCTCAGGTTCTTCGCTCGGTGTTGACATTCAAGAGTCTTGCAGGGAGTGTGGGTGGACTGCTGGTCCACAGGATATAGTTTCCATGACTGCTCAAGCTCACATTTTACAATTCAGATTTGGAAGCTGCTACATGACATGGCACTGTTTTCTCAAGCGGTGCTGCTGGTGGTCTCGGTGTGCATGGGGACGTCTTATATACAGAGGTTATTGTAAGAACATGGTTGTTCTGTTAGTCACCTTGAAGTTTTACAGAGCTGAAACATTCATCTTGATTACTGACTTCCTGGCATAGACTGATTTTATTGTGTTATACTATATGTTTCTTTTGATGTTGCAGTTTAAGAGTGTGTAGAAGACTAGAAGTGCACTTATAAATTCCTTCATTTTTATGTTTTTCAAGTTTGAATTTAGTAACTTTTTTTGTAAAAAAAAAAATTATAGTTTT
>NW_015519963.1:0-700 GCF_001515645.1 Sinocyclocheilus grahami | reverse complement strand
GCCACTGTAATGAGCTTCTTGAATCAATATCAATAAGCAGAGGATGAGAAATGTGATGAGGACGAGAAAGGCCGATTTAACACTGCCTTCTGCCTTCCCATCGCTCTCACTCCTCCGTTTATTGTATTGGATTGGAATCATCTGTCCATCACGGCTTAGTGTATCACTGACACCAGCTTTAACGGACTCTAGTATCTTCTTCCCAGATAAAGTAAACATGATTGAGTTATCTTCAGCCTCATTTAATCTTACAGTTTTCATACATATAAAGCAAGCGTGTTTTCTGAACTAGGATATCTTGCTGTGCTGGAATATAGATTAAACACTCAGAATATAGTGGAGCTGATTTGTGGGAAAAAACTGATAAATATCTCCATTCTTTCCTCTGGGCCGTCTAGCAAAATGCTGACCAGTGGCACTTCTGTATTATTAATAGAAATGAAAATGTATCAATTAAAGGGTTGGACCAGAAAAATTGGCAAACGCCTCACAATATCGCTTTTCTGACATGGCCTTGAAGATTAGTTATTTTAATCAGGATTCGAGCCTTGCTACACAGGTACATGCTGAATTCCTGGGTTGCTTTAGTAAATGTCAGACTGACTCGCTTTACAGCAACATGCTGTGCGGAGCAAGACAGCGCAACTCAACGCCCTCGAGTCTTTACTTTGGTGCTCGCTTGATGTAGTAGGAGGGTTGG
>NW_015519962.1:1860-2684 GCF_001515645.1 Sinocyclocheilus grahami | reverse complement strand
GGCAAAGCCATTTACAGAGACCGTGACATCTCTAACCTTTATGCTGTAGACTGAGTGCACACTGTATATAAAGATCACAATAACTCCAGTCACAGACGGATACACTCTGTGGGAAGGATTCACTCATCTTTATCCTTCTTAAACATTACATTTCTCCTGCTACATCTCTGTATGTCTGAGGGCCTCAGGGATCGTGTCATTGTGCTATTTTTCAGAGGTCTTCTACTTGAAGGCTGATGAGCCGTGGAGGGCACAGGAAGTAGCAGTCAGTCATGTGATAAGATCTAATTGGAATGTCTGCAGTAGCAGAATGAAACGTGCTGGCAAATATAAAGAAAAATGACTTAAAGAATGCATATCCTACAGTGTGATCTAATATAAGATGACCAGGAGCATGAATAACCAAATGAGTTATTCATTCAGAATGAAGGGTCATGTTTTGACTGGTTAGTATGATTTCTCAATTCTTGGCCATTCAAAATATAAATTTTTTAAAATAAATAAATAATTCTTCAGATCCTTCAGAAATCATTCTAATTTGCTGATTTTCTGCTCAAGAAACATTTACTATTATCAGTGTTAAAAACAATTTGCTAAATATTTCTGCGGAAACCAGTATCAGGAAGCCATGCTGGATGCTGCAACACTGCAGTTCTGCTCCGCTAGTTAAACAAGCACCTAACTAGCATAAATCAACCTGGAAATGACCTTTATTGTAAGGCTAATGAAGATAAAAGGTCAGAAACCATAACAAACATCTGTTTTTATGGGAATGTCTTACCCTCAGCTTTGCAGGTCTTGCTTACGGGGTCCATCTCATAACC
>NW_015519962.1:0-418 GCF_001515645.1 Sinocyclocheilus grahami | reverse complement strand
AAAGTATATTACTTCCATAATATTTTTAAAAAGTGATTATTTTTTACAAAGGTTGACTGACCAGATGATTGCTTTCACTTTAATGCAAAATACAAGCCATATGAAAAAATGTTCACTCGTTGTATTCAGTGATATATGAGTAAGTCATTTTATAATAACAACAACTGAGGCGTGCTGTTAGTAATAATAGCTAGTGCTAAGTAGGTGTAGTCCAAATATAATTTAGACACATTCTCATGTTGTCAGTAATTATTTTTGTATCACTCTAATTTGCTCCACTTGTTTAATACTGTTGTGCCTTCCTTTGTATCGGAAAACATGAGCCATGAGCTTTTTCTTTCATGTGGCAAAGAAATTTTAATTCTTCATTTACGTGTGAGAGAGTGGTTGTCTATATTAGAGCAATAACAATCAAACA
>NW_015519961.1:1836-2684 GCF_001515645.1 Sinocyclocheilus grahami | reverse complement strand
CATATTACGCTCTTACTCTCTTTAAGTGCAGTTCTTGGACACAGTACAACCCATCATAAATACTCATATACCTTTATAATGTTTCCCTTGTATGGCCTTGAAATGCATAAAGTTTTCAAAATAACCAGGATGCATGAGAAAAAAATTGGCAATGGAAAATGGTTGCATTCTCAAATCTCTATATGAGAACCATTATAAAGATTTGGCCTATTTTTGTTGGAGTACTGGTCAGTAGATTTATCTAAAATGCATCATAATCCAGTCTAATATTTTATATAAAAAATGATCGGTATCCCCAAATGATCTTATATCTGTCTCATTTATTTTTATCTAGTTAGGTATTTATTTAACGTTTTTATTTATTTCAGTATGTATTTATTGACAAAGACTGTAATATTTTTAAAGAAGTTCAGTGCAATTTCTGCATATGGCACTTTTTATTATCATGAGTTGACTAACCTCCCTTTTACTGACTGCACTGCTCTCATTTCCCCCGACACAATGAAAAGCATTTGGGGAAGAGGTTAGAAGTGAATAGCTGGGATAGCTGCTATTAAATGTAGATTACTTGAATTTTACTTCTACTAGGTACGTTCACTTGTTTTAGTTAAGAAAACAAAAAAAACATTTTGCAAGATTGATCAGGTAGAGAAAACTTATCTTCATTGCCCAGAATCCTAAATGAGTGTTTGTGCAGTGGTCAGTCTTGGAAAATGGAAGGTTTAGAAGTTTGTTAGAATAAATCAAATGTACAGTACTGATGGAATTTTCTACATGCACCCCAGAGAGTGATGATTTTGTGCCTCTTGCATCATCTACTCTGTTTTTGTTTTACAATTTCCATCATC
>NW_015519961.1:0-704 GCF_001515645.1 Sinocyclocheilus grahami | reverse complement strand
ATGGCATTCTTTATGTTATAGCCTGTCCTGTACCATTTCTACAAGTAATTTACATAAAACCTTACATTATCATGTTTCAAGGCTAAAAACGTTGCATTCGTTTTACCATCTCCCAAAATGAAAGAATTAATCAGTTCTCATAACCGACACCAAATATTTGTGTGCTTCCATTCTCCTCTTATGCACATACTCCATTCATAAGCATATTTTCTCTGTTTTTTTCTCTCAGTTTTACTTGCCTTGTATATAAACATGATTGCTGTGAATGGTGTAATATGCAGTTGTAACTGGTTTGTACCATCTTCAATGGGCAGTAGTTCAATGTCTCTTTCTGAGTGTTGGAATTATGAGTCAAATGTTTGTGTACACTCAACACATTGTCAGATATGAAATAAATGTGGAACTTATGCAACACTATGAATTACTTTTGTATGTTTATTGATCCAAGTCATTATTTTATGCATGAGAAAACTAGGAAAACTCAAGCTGAATGTATTCTTGATTTTATATGTAAAATGGTCCAGCCTGTTTTCACCATGGAATAGAAACAAATTAAATAGGTAATTTTTATTTCAGGATTCTGACTTAATTTCTAGCAATTGTAGTTTATATATCACAATTATGAGCTAATATCTAGAAATGCAGAGGGTTTTTTTTTCCCTCAGAAATTTCCTTTTCTTTGAGTTCCTATTGTTATCTCAGAA
>NW_015519960.1:1367-2685 GCF_001515645.1 Sinocyclocheilus grahami | reverse complement strand
CTTAAGGGGGCGGAAAAATCTAATTTTCATTACTATAATGCGAAAACATACAAACAAATCTATTGCATGACAGTATTTTTATAGCAATAAGAATCCTTTATAGTAAGTAGGAAAAATGTGATATCCACTGTCAAACTGTCAAGAACATGGGTTACACCAAAACCAGAAGAAAAAAAAAAACAAGGATTTGAAGACATTCACAGTTATCTCACATGAAAATGAGGCCTATTTTCCATTTTCCCTCCCCAGTTCTCATTACCATAATTGCAAGCAAAATTCCAATCATTCTAATTACCATAACGTGAAAAACTAAAAGCCCCTTAAAATATGTTATTTAAATTAATTAAATGACCAATTTTATATAATTTTAAAAAATCACACATACAATGATTAATGGAATAGTTCACCCAAAAGGAAAATGTATTCACCATCAGGCCATCCAAAATTGGTTTGTTTCTTCATCAAAACAGATTTTGAGAAATGTAGCATTACAACACTTGCTCACCAATGGATCCTCTGCAGTGAATGGGTGCCATCAGAATGTCCAAACAGCTGATAAAAACATCACAGTAATCCACACCACACCAGTCCAGTTCATTAATTGACGTCTTGTGATGTGAAAAGCTGTTTATATTTAAGAAACCAATCCATCACTACGATGTTTTAACTTTTATACCGTTGCTTCTGTGTGGATAACTTGTAGATTATTGTGATGTTTTATCAGCTGTTTGGACTCTCATTCTGACGGCACCCATTCACTGCAGAGGATCCATTGGTTAGCAAGTAATCTAATGCTACAATTCTCAAATGATGAAACAAAATCATTTACACCTTGGAGACAATTTTTGGAAGAATTAATCCTTAAAATAGTAAATCGCTTTGAATAAAAGAATGTTTAAATGCCTAAATGTAAATGTCATTGTAGAATGATTTTTAAGGCACATATTGCAGTAATGAGAAATGTCCAGAGAACATTTTTTTCTTTTGATATTGGGGTGAAATGTGACATGGACATGTTCTTTACTGTGACGCTACTTTTGTTTACATGTACCACAAATCCCACTACAGCTGTAAACTGAGAACATTCCTGTGTTATCATGTTTCAAAATCCACGAAGATTTGACAAATACACATAAATCCAAAATGAGGATGATGCACCTTAAACCCTGAGAGATGTCTTTGCGATGCAGTGTTTGGATGGTGGTGCTCCACTCGTTTGAGTAACGATTAATTACCATTTATCTTATTTTTATATTATTTTACTATTTATTACTAATTAATCGTTACTCAAACGAGTGGAGCACCACCATCCAAACAC
>NW_015519960.1:0-1145 GCF_001515645.1 Sinocyclocheilus grahami | reverse complement strand
GTGCTACTGCTGACATGAAGTAAAACAAGCTGACCTCCATTTAAGGGGACAATCTTACAAAATGAACCTAACTAGCTGCTACGAGAGCCCGAGGTACTTTTAATGACAATGAAAACAAGATGAAAAATCTGGGTACTCACAACTTGCTCCTAATTAGTTACAAATGAATTACCCAGCATGCAACACTCAAATCAGCAGCCTTTACTGACCCCAAGGGGCATAAAATGCCTACCGGCTGTTGAATCATTACAGGCCGACTATCTGCAAACAGAACTTTTCTTATAAAAGCACTTCAAGGATAACATCAGAGTTTAAAAACAAAAAAAAATTCAATGCAATTACAACAACAAAGGCCTGGCATTTGTCATGCTAATTGCACGTTTTTCATCATTAGACTATTTTTGATCTTGCACTGTTTCCTTCTAAAGCATGTAATTTCAACAGCCTCTGAGAATCTTTTTGCCCTATTAACCTCATAGTAGCAGCCGATTATGAGGTGAAGTTTGGCCTACAGACCTGCTGAGCCCAGAAAACTCGCTTAAAAAACCATCAGTCCCAACGACATATCAACATTTCTCAATCTAAAGTAGATGTTTTATACGAGCCTCGCCACAATATGCCCTGAAGGCCACAACTTCCCGTTTACTTCAAGCCTGCAAAGTAATAAAAAGGAGTATGAGGAAGACACTGTAATATATGGTAATTATGAGAATGAAATGCGATTATATCCAGCTCTAACATGGAGAAAAAAACATTGAGGTCCAAAGACATCCACTGGAAGATGGGTTGAGGTTAAAGAAAGACGTTAACGAAAATCTCTAATCAATAACCAAGAAGGTCCGAGTCTGATTGAAAACCTATGGAGAGGAAACGTTTTGTACGTGTTGACCTTTTGAAAACAAAAACCTTCTGACCCGACGTGAGCGTAAAGGTGACATTCACGCTCATCACACACGAAAATGGAGATAAGCGGCCAATACAAGTTAATTAATGTCTGTGTCTTCTATTCAACTCAAAGTGTAATCCGGAAGTCATTACAGCACCACAGAACTGGGCTAGTGCTGGAGGAGTGAGTGACCATTATGAACGGAAATGAATGAGAAACTTGCACAAAAAATAAACACACACACACACACACACACACA
>NW_015519959.1:2415-2685 GCF_001515645.1 Sinocyclocheilus grahami | reverse complement strand
CTTCTCAATGGCACACAAAGCCATTTGACTTTCAACTGTGATCATTTTGATTAGCTCAGCATGAAAATAGCTTTCCTGACGACTTTCAGTCCTTGGTAGCGTAACTGAAGCAAACAATCAACTATGGGCACCAATCAAAAGATCTCCGGGATAAAATTTGTGGACAGGCACAAGTCAGGAGAAAAAAAAACCAAAGGCTTTATCAATGCCTAGAAGCACAGTGATGTCTATTAAGAAGTGGAAGGTATTTGGTACAACACAGACCCTCCC
>NW_015519959.1:0-2269 GCF_001515645.1 Sinocyclocheilus grahami | reverse complement strand
AGGCCACATGCAGTCACGACTGAGCTTTGCCAAAACGCACCTTGATGATTCTGAAGTAGATGAGACTAAAATTTAATAATTTGACAAAATAGTATTTTGTATTTCAAATACGTATTTTAAATACATGTATCTGAAATACTGCCCATCCCTGCCAACAGTAAAGCATGGAGGTGGTAATTGTAATGGGGCTGACGAGACGAGAGGCGTGCAGATCCATGTGCAAGCTTTATTTCACGAGAGAAGTGGTCAAACACTGGCAGGGTCGATTGATGGCAAACAGGTATATGGCGGGCAAAACACAAGAATAGTCCTAGGGCTGTCGTAGGTCACTGATCGGCAGACAGAATCACAGGGGCGAGACGAGAGGGAAAAATCCAGGAAAACAGGCAAAGATCAGAAACCGAGAGAACAGGCAAGGCAAGGCAAAACAAGGAAACACAGAGACTCGGAACGGGGTACAGGCTAAACAATACTCAGCGAAGAATGGTTGTTTGAGTGGGTGTTATATAGTGAGTGAGTGATATGAAACAGCTGTGTGCAATCAGTGCAATCAGTGCAGTGTGTAATCAGTGCAATGAATGAGGGGATATGTAGTCCAGGGTGCTATGCAACAGTTTGTGTTGTGCGAGAGTCAATGTAATGGAAAGGGTGACCTCTGGTGGTGAATGAACGGAAGTCCATGGACAGGATTCATGACAGTAATATCCTGTTATGGGGGTTTTTCTCTGCAGCAGGAACTGGAGCATTTGTCAGGATAGAAGGAAAATTGGATGGGGCAAAATACTGTCACATTCTTGAGGAAATTCTGCAGCCCTCTGCCAGAAAGTTGTCAATGGGAAGAAGGTTTACCTTCCAACATAACTATGACCCAAAGCACACAGCAAAACGGAGCACACAGTGGATGAAGGAGAAAAAGGTGAATGTCCTTGCAGGGCCTAGTCTGAACCCAGACTTAAACCCCACTGAAAATCTGTGGAGTGACTTGAAGACCATCAAATTGAACTGAACTGGAGCAGTTCTGCAAACAGGAGTGGACAAATATCGCAAAGTCTAGATGTGCAAAGTTAGTGGAGACAAATCCCAACAGACTAAAGGCTGCAATTAAAGCAAAAGGTGGTTCAACAAAATGCTGACACAAGGAGGTGATCCTTTTTCCAACTCAGTGATTCTGATTTTTTTTTTTTTTCGCTGACATGTTGGTGTTATATCTTTCACTTGGATGTTATAATTTGCACTGAGTAAATACAACTGGATGAAACAAAAGCTGTGTCTGTCTTCATTTCAGGCTGCAAAGCAACAAAAGGGTAACCAATGTTTTATATTTTGATGACTTGTATGTATATAATGATATGCATGTCTGTACATTTTCAACCTGGCTGGAGAATTCATAAGAATTCATTCTTAAATGACTTGCCTGGTTAAATAAAGATTGATAATTGCATTTTATTGTTATAATTAAGTAAATATTTGATTGTTTTTTGCACATTATTTACTTGATCTACTAATTATATTTAAGAGTGTAATCAAGGCAAAACTGTGTAAAGCAGAAACATCCATAGAGAAATTAGAAAAGTATTACAATAATAATAATAATTATTATTTTACTGTTAAATTCATGTGATAGAAAAACCCTTAATACCGCAAATTGTCTAATGATTTTCTTTCATGCCCACCTGGACAGGTTTCCAATGCTAATTACAACCGGAAACATCATAACTTCCCCCAAACTACCTTGAGAGCAGTCCATTAATGGCATACATGTCGTAAGTGCTCGTATATCATCAAGTCAGAATTTAGAGCCAAAAGAAGCAGGAAATAAAGAAAAATAAATGATTGTACTGAATATTTCTACAGCTGAGGTCATTAATGAGCATTGCTCATGCTGCCATAGCAACCATTAGTGCAGTAATGTCACTAATAGCATTGGAGACAGAGCATGGGAGTGATGTGAAAATTATTGTCAGATTCAATTAGGATCCTTCCTAAGTACCCAGCAGGTCCTGTCTGTAGCCATCATTGGTTATACCCTTAATTAAGAGTGAAAAAAAAAATGTGTGAAAATGCTTCCAGAGTCAAAATATAGAACACTATAACTTATTTAGAAATTACATTCATCTAAGTATGTTAACAATAACACAAGAAAAGTCTTAAAAGGATAGTTCACCCAAAAAGGAAAGTGTTGTCCTCATTTTTTTCCAAACCTGTATGAGTTTCTTTCTTCAGTTGAACACAAAAGATGTTTTGAAGAATGTTGGTAACCAAACAGTTG
>NW_015519958.1:2034-2685 GCF_001515645.1 Sinocyclocheilus grahami | reverse complement strand
TCTATCTATCTATCTATCTATCTATCTATCTATCTATCTCTGAGTGTATGTATTGATCCGGCAGTCAACTGAGGTTTCACTCTGTGAGCTGTGACGGTGTTTGTTTGGCCGGAGAGGTGAAGCGTTCAGAGAATGACCATAGTGGGGACCATAATCATGTCCAAACCCGTCACCAAACCACAGTCTCTCTTAAAGCGCGTGCGCGCTCTACAGCCGCCGGGCCGCTGAGACAGACCACACACTTTAACAACATCACGCCTCGCTGTTCCACCATTTCCAATTTCCAGCAGGCAAATTGGGATTCCTGACTGCACTCACAAGTGTCTGAAGCACCATTTTCTGACTCTATGGAGTGGAAAATATGATTCAATTCCTGTTCAACGCCTTTTCATTAACCGAGCGCTGAATGTCATCCATAAAAAGTGTGTGCTTGTATCCAAGTAGAGTAATAATTGTGTATTATTACCCATCCCAATTATACTTTGGAGAATTTTGTTGTATTATTGTATTTTTCGAGGATTCAAGAATGCAATGGAAAAGCACTATTAAGTGCTCAGAGCGGCGCCTGTACTTGTTGGTTGGCTGCGGGCCCTGTTCATTCAGCCTCAGTGTTTTCATATGGAGAAGAAGTAGTCAGTAGTTAAATCAGAT
>NW_015519958.1:0-1558 GCF_001515645.1 Sinocyclocheilus grahami | reverse complement strand
ACGCACGCACACACACACGCACACACACACACTCACACACACTCATGGAAAACCTAAATAGTGATTTACAAGTCTGCAAAAGTCATAGAAATGACTGAGATCTTAAATCACAATGGAAAAGTAATGGAAATATATTTACTGGAAATCTTTTTTGTTGGTAGCAGGTAGCAAACTATCTATCTGTCTATCTGTCTGTCTGTCTGTCTGTCATTCAATCTATATCTATATCTTATTTCAGTGCCCATAGAAAATATAGAATTGGAAGAATTTTTTCAATTGCAGGTATGAACTGTTATACATACGCTCTACTCAATCTATTGCAATTAAAAAATCCTCATGAACAACTAAAATGACTAAATATTTTTTCAGATTTTGTGTTCTCAGATTTCATTAATCTAATGAAATGTTACGTTTGTGCTATTTTCTTTTACATCTGGTGAGTTTACAATGTAATGGAGCAACTAAATACAACAAATTTAGTTGATTGTCTCTAACCTTCTGCAAAACTACACTATTTGCATACTAACCACGTGCATGTAATGAGACACTGTTTAGGTAATTATAGATTTATGCGATTATGCATACACATACTTATTAGTGGCCTGTATAATTAACACTCTTTGAACACCACACATACATGCTGTGCTGCTGAGCGTCACCGCAATCTGTAAACATATGGAACTTATTTACCAGTGTACTCATCTGTAAAACCTACATAAACAAACCATTATGCATGGGGTCTGTTGATACAGCCTGTCTGCTGTCACCACACCTGATTATAAGTGTAATATTAACGTATTTAATCCTCCAAACTATCTATCTATCTATCTATCTATCTATCTATCTATCTATCTATCTATCTATCTATCTATCTATCTATCTATCTATCTATCTACCATCCATCCATCCATCCATCGTTCTATCTATTTATCGTTCTATCCATATATCGTTCTATCATTCTGTCTGTCTATCAGTCTGTCTATCTACTGTTCTGTCATTTAATTAATCATTCTATTATGTTATCTATCTATTGTTTTATTATTCTATCGCCTCATCCTATCAATAGCTCAATCTACTGTTTTATCGTTCTGTCTGTTGTTTCTATCATTGTATCTTTTTTTTTCTATCTAGTCTTCTATCTATTGTTTTATCATCCTATGTGTCATTCTGTCTGTCATTTGAGTGTTTTATCTATTGTTTTATCGTTCTACCTGGCGTTTTATTGTTTCATTGTTCTATCTATCATTCTATCATTTCATCATCCTATTTATCATTCTATTGTTTCCTTGTTCTATTGTTCTATATATCATTCTTTCTATCATACTATCTATTGATTCCTCGTTCTATCTATCATTCTATTGTTTCATCATTCTATCGTTCTGTCTGTGATTTTAATGTTCTATCAAGCATTATCTCTATCGCTTCATCATTCTATTTATCGTTTTATCATTCCATCTATTGTTTTATTGTTCTATCATTACATCGTTCTATCAATCGCTCAATCTATCATTTTGTCGTTCTATCAATCACTCTATCTATCATTTAATTGTTCTATCTT
>NW_015519957.1:1634-2685 GCF_001515645.1 Sinocyclocheilus grahami | reverse complement strand
AGCACTTCTCTAAAACCGCAGGACCAGGTAGTTCCTATCATCAACCCCATGGAGAGCAGCACAGCACCAAAAACAGCTGCTTCTTGCGTTATAATGAACTTCCTGAGTCAGTGTGATTGAATGAATGCAGACGGCCATCAGATACTCAGCACCGTATGAGTCATGACAATCTTTTTATACTTTGACAACCACTCCCTTTCGAGCCACAAGGCTCTAGGGTTATCAGAGAACAAAGTACAATGGATTTTACCCATCCTCTGCGTTACCATGGTAACTGAGTCTGAGCTACAGAACTTCAGAAGGAACTGAAATATGCTCTTCATCCATTCCCGTCTGCAACATTAACACTCTCAGCTTACCGATTTTTTTGTGGTTTTCAGGGGAATTGTGAACCTTTTGTGGGGCTCGAGTGAATGTTTAGGAGATATTTTCATGTGATCGGACATTTCAGTACGGTTATAGACTGCTGCCTTGGTTAAGATGTCTATTATTATCTCAAATGTTTTTAATCATAGCCAAAAAGACAGATGATTAATGTCATATTTTTCATACTGATATGTTTTATTTGCATCACTTATATTTCCTTATGACAAGGGCTATCATCCTGCTCTTTTTCTAACCTGTGGTTTATTTTACCTGTTGATCTTGACTTGATAACCCTTTCTGGGGATTTGGAATACATAATCATTATCGGTAATGTTTCGAAGGAGTGCTCTGATGTGGACACTTGGTTGTTTCATTTATGAAGAGTGTTTCTACTGTGATACTTTTCAATAAGGTTCATTTAGTTAACATTAGTTAAAAGGATAGTTTAGCCAAAAGTTCAAAATAATCAAATATCATTTACTCATACTTATGTCATTCTAGACCTGTATGACTTTCTCTCTTCTATGGAGTATAAAAGAAGAAATGTCCATACATGGAAAGTCAATGGGGTCCAGTGTTTGTTTAGACCCCAGTGATTTTCATTGTATGGGTATATAATGAAATATATTTAAAGATATGCAGTGAGTCATACAGGTTTGGAACAATGTGGTGGTGATGACAGAAT
>NW_015519957.1:0-1487 GCF_001515645.1 Sinocyclocheilus grahami | reverse complement strand
ACCTTTTTTATCATTTAAAGTTGTTTAAATAAACATTAGATAATGTATCATGAACAGTGAATGATAGTATGTGTATAAATTCAACATTAACCTGGATTAATAAAAGCTGTAAAAATTGATTATTTTGGGTTCATGATACATAATGCATTATTTAATGTTAACAAATTGAACCTTATTTTAAAGTGTTACTACCTCTAACAAAATAAGTGTTGCTATCGAATTATGGAGAAAACAAACCTTGATTTATAGTGAATTACTATGAATATTGAATATCTAGCAAAATATTCAGTATCTTCCCCTCTTATTAAAGATTTTTTTTTTTGCATGTCAGCAGAGTACCAGCCAAACCCTTCAGAAATTATGTAACAGTTAGGTTAGTTTAAGCATTACTATGGGACAGGCAAGATTTATTCACTTGGATTTTCTTTCATCTTGCTGAAATCTATTGTTCAGTCTTGGCAAAAATGCATGCCTAATCATGCTGTCATCTAACTTCCATACCTTCACGACCATTCACTCTCTGTGTATGGTAAAGTGGGGCCTTCCTACTTGAGTGATAATTATGATTTTTAAAAATGGCCTCATATGAATGACTGGACAAATGAACAAATGTTAAGCTCTTACTTTCAAAGCATTCCTTTAAGTTCATATGACTGTAGATACATTTCTCCCCATTTTGTCATTATGCATACATATCATAATGATATGCATGATGTCACAGCTGTAAGCTTCAATACAAACTTCTGAGATCTCAAAGTACGTGTCAGTGGATACACTGGAAAAGACTGACGGGAGACAGATGTGCCTACGCTCTTACAGTTAGGACCTGCTGTTGGATATTTAGCCAAAGTAGCCTTTCATTATCTCCCCTTTTTCTCACTTTATAATTTCTGATGAGAATTCTAAACACCGGGCATCTGTGAGCAGAGCAGATGTCTGCTCAGTTCCTCTACCCATCACACAGAGCTTTTCATGGCACTTACATGACCAAAACCTGCTGGGAGTAGCACACGAACTGTAGCTGTGATCATAAACGCTTCATCCAGATCGATCATTCTTATGGTACAAACCACATATTAAATGAGTCTTTAGCTGTGTTAATTTATTTTTATATTAACCACTACATACGATTTGGGATTGTAACCACAGAAGTTTTATTTATTTTAAAATAGATTATGTATTTTTACTTGCTTTGGTTTAGCTCGCATAAAAACCTCATAATTTTTATTATTATTTTTTTTTTCCATCTCTACAAAATAGTGTTTTAATTTTTTTCCCACTAGCATCTTTGGTGGGACTTAATGCTCAGACCTTTAGGGGGAATATAAATATGAAGAATAACTTGCTATTTTCCAAACTGTGAATATCTTTGCATTTCTAAAGGAGACCATATATCTATGAGCACCTGCTTTGAGAGACATAGAAATGGGCTTTTTTAAGCGTTATCATTCATGTGTCAATTTCTCTTTTTGATAATGAGCTTGCCA
>NW_015519956.1:952-2686 GCF_001515645.1 Sinocyclocheilus grahami | reverse complement strand
AAAGCACCACTGGGCTGTTTGTATGTATTTGATCTCACCCTACAGTGCAAACTGTTGACAAACCACATGCTATTGCAGTGAATGTGGAATGTGGGTCAGGCACAAGAGAAAGCAACACTCTGACCTGTTCAGACCCTCTGAAGATCAAAAACAAAGTGGCCAAAAGTCAAGATTCACAGATGT
Organism: Sinocyclocheilus grahami; assembly: GCF_001515645.1. NCBI lineage: Eukaryota > Metazoa > Chordata > Actinopteri > Cypriniformes > Cyprinidae > Sinocyclocheilus > Sinocyclocheilus grahami. The sequence goes on along the minus strand of NW_015519956.1, from coordinate 2,503 downwards.
ACTGCCAAGCACATGCACACTGCATCAAGTTTTTAACACTCATACAGATCTCCACACCTGTGATCATTTCTGTAGTATTCATGATGAAGAATAGTTTTCGTCCAAGTTTGTCATTTTAATACAAATGCAAAAATGAGGTTATGATAAGTCACGTTTTAGTCCAGCAGTGATATACACTTCCTAGAACAGCGGAGAATCATGTTTGACTGACTGCGATTCATTTGTTCCCGTCAAACGATTACTACCTGTGACGACATCATCAGAGCATCTTCTCTTACATCACATACCAGAAGCTCCTGGAAAAAAGGTGTGTCCATCAAACACACACTGTTATCACGACTCAGATGAGTCTGCAGTTATAGTTGCCTGAGGTACAGTTCAAATTGTCAAATCAAAGGTTACAGCGCTGAGCCTGAACGTTTAAAAATGGATTCAAATCTTGCCTGTTTCTAGGCAGTTGCTGGAATGATTTTAGCTGTTGCTAGGGCATCGCTTGACTGTTGCTGAGGTATTCTAGGAAGTTATTAGGGTGTTGCTAGGCTGCTGCTGGAATGTTCTAGGCTGTGGGGTTCTATGGAGTTGCAAGGGTGTTGCTAGGGTTTTCTAGGTTGTTGCTAGGACATCACTAGACTGTTACTGTGGTGTTCTAGTGAGTTGTTAGGGTGTTGCTAGGGTGGGGTGTTCAATGCAGTTGCTAGGGTGTTGCTAGGCTGTCGCTAGAGTATTCTAGGTTGTTGCTGCAGTGTTGTCGCAGTATTCTAGGGAGTTGTTAGGGTGGGGTGTTCAATGCAGTTGCTAGGGTGTTGCTAGGCTGTTGCTAGGATGTTCTTATCTGTTGCTAGGGCATCTCTTGACTGTTGCTGGGGTGTTCTAGGCAGTTGCTAGGACGTTGATGCAGTGTTCTAGGAAGGGTTTAGGGTGTTTCTAGGCTGTTGCTGGGGGTATTGTAAGCGTTACCTGGGTGTTGCTAGGCTGTTGCTGGAATGTTCTAGGCTGTGGGCTTCTACGCAGTTGCTAGGGTGTTGTTAGGCTGTTTCTAGGACATCACTAGGCTGTTGCTGCTAGGGAGTTGTTTGGCAGTTGCTGGGGTGTTCTATGCAGTTGCTAGGGTATTGCTAGGTTGTTGCTGGGGTATTCTAGGCTGTTGCTGGAATGTTCTAGGCTGATGCTAGTGCATCACAAGTGCTGTGGTGTTATAAGAAGTTGTTATATTGTTGCTAGGCTGTTGCTGGCGTGTTCGGTGCAGTTGCCAGGGTGTTGTTGTGGTATTTCAGGCCGTTTCTAGGGTAATTCTAGTTTCTTGGCTGCTGCTGGGATGTTCTAGTCTGTTGCTAGTGCATCCTTAAGCTTTTGTTGTGGTAATCTTGAGAGTTGTAAGGGTGTTTTTACGCTATTCTGTAGACTGACAAAAAAGATATGAAATAATTTTTTTAAATCAAATTTCGCATAATTTGTCATTCTGATAATATTGTTTGTAACAAAACATATTTGTTTAATTAGAAAAACGCTAAACATAAGTATTTTCACTAGTTTTAATACCTTGTGTGTGTG
>NW_015519956.1:0-510 GCF_001515645.1 Sinocyclocheilus grahami | reverse complement strand
TGTGGTGGAATAAAATCTGGCCACCAAAAATGGCTCACTTAGAAAGGGACTATTTGAGTAACACATAAAGCTTCCAACCACAGCTTTTTTCTTATGTGCCATATAATTTCATGATACTACAATAACAAATAAAATTTAAAAACTGTAAAAAAATATCCCTGGACTACAGATTTTTACATTTTATTTTTATTGATTTATTTTTTTACTGGCATCTAACCCATTTATTTCATTTTTTAAATCATTAATACTATTTTTGTCACTTCTTTTTATTGTATGTGAAGGCCCATTTCCACCAGATTAGAAGAAACACATGCTTTGGCAATCATAATTAGGACATTATTAGTCGAAATTATGAGTTGAAAGGTCATAATTACAACATTAATCAAAATTATGACTATGACTTTTAATAATTAAAATTATGATATTTTATGTCATAATACATATCATAATGTCATAATTTAAAAATTTTTAAATCTCATAATTATTAGTTAGTTACTTTATCTTCTAAAT
>NW_015519955.1:19887-20642 GCF_001515645.1 Sinocyclocheilus grahami | reverse complement strand
ACAATCTGGAGTACAATATTATTGACCGTTAAATAAATAGTATTATGATTTTTTTTCTGTCTTCAGGTGCATCATGAGATGTTTGGTTTTGGAACTTTTATAAATGTTTAACCGTGGGGTTATTTTGAAAAAACTGCAGCCTCAAGAACCAGAAGGCACATCTCTGCGTTCTTTTAGCCGAGGGCTTCTCAACTGGTTTTGCTTCATTAAATGCAGGGCGTCACATTTGTTTATCCTACAATTTCAAGCACTCAACTGGTCCTGAAAACCAACATTTCTCTTTATTTCCCCCCATGAAATCAGATCTGCGACTCGGTTCTGTAGCATACAGCACCGTTTTAACGAATGCTTGAAGTCAAAGCACAAGCATCGGGTCAGTTTTACACACCAGAATGAGTTCGAAGAGGGTGCCCTGGTCTACTTTGAGGAACTCCTGGTCCCACACGGGGATGTCATCCGTTCTTTTCTCTTTATTCTCATCGTCTTCAGGAGGAGGAGGGTCGTCTTTATGGTGGGTGCACCACTGAATCACCTGTGGACATATTAACACACACACTGTAAGGCTCAGTCCCATCGAAGACGGACACAGTTTGTATTTATTTTAAAACACACCCAATATGCACACAATCCACCGGTTTCACAGACGAGCTTAAGCCTAGTCCTAGACTAAAATGTAAGTCTGAGCTGTTTCAACTGAGAGAAACTTGCATTCACTGATCTTAAAATATATCAGTGCCTTTGTTTTGTCTCAAGAT
>NW_015519955.1:17956-18199 GCF_001515645.1 Sinocyclocheilus grahami | reverse complement strand
CTGGTTGTTGAGTTGACACAGAATTACATGTATGCAAAGTGTTGTTATAATTATTATCTTGGGGTAAAATCAGGCCTAAATACGTTTAGGGGAGTCACCGATCTAGCTTTCCTAATGTACCATCTGGATATTAATTTCATCCGAAACTCAAATTAAGCATGATAGCAATTTACAAGTCTGACCTTCTTCAGGATGGCCGCGTTTACATTGGGCAGAGGAACCGGATCATCATCTCCTTCATCA
>NW_015519955.1:0-344 GCF_001515645.1 Sinocyclocheilus grahami | reverse complement strand
ACAATCTGGAGTACAATATTATTGACCGTTAAATAAATAGTATTAATTATGATTTTTTTTCTGTCTTCAGGTGCATCATGAATGTTTGGTCTTTGAACTTTTATAAATGTTTAACCGTGGGGTTATTTTGAAAAAACTGCAGTCTCGAGAACCAGAAGGCACATCTCTGCGTTCTTTTAGCCGAGGGCTTCTCAACTGGTTTGGCTTCATTAAATGCAGGGCGTCACATTTGTTTATCCTACAATTTCAAGCACTCAACTGGTCCTGAAAACCAACATTTCTCTTTATTTTCCCCCATGAATCAGATCTGCGACTCGGTTCTGTAGCATACAGCACCGTTTTAA
>NW_015519954.1:2177-2687 GCF_001515645.1 Sinocyclocheilus grahami | reverse complement strand
TAGACACTTCAGAGATATCAGCAGTGTGTTTCTGGTGCTGATCCCAGAGCTGTGTTTCATGCTGTGTCTGTTTGGATACCTGATCTTCATGGTGATCTATAAGTGGGTGGTGTATGGCCCCATGACCTCCGACTCCGCTCCCAGCATCCTCATCCACTTCATAGACATGTTCCTGTTTACTGAGAATAAGGACAACAAGCCTCTCTATACGGGACAGGTGTGTACCTGTTATGATGTCATCTTTCTGTTAGTGTCAAAAGGCAGACATTTGACTTCCATAATAATGGTTTTCAACTTGACGGTTTGTTGGGGACAAAAATTGTGATATAACAGACTGCTTTGTTTATGATTAACAGAAGTGAAACCTGTATACAACAGTTTCTTTGCATCTTGCAGCACTTTAACAAACAGTTTCCTCTCAAGTTTCCAGTTCACCCCCAAGCATTATTAAAGGGGTCATGAATTGATTTTTTTATTTTAATGTTCATTGAGGTTAACTTATAATGTTAA
>NW_015519954.1:0-645 GCF_001515645.1 Sinocyclocheilus grahami | reverse complement strand
CGACACTCGCATTCAGTGCGATCAAGTGTCAGCCATTAGCAACTGAACGCCAGTGGGCGGGGGCCTACGGTGAGAAGATGACTATTCGTCGATGTCTTACTCTGGAGGTGTGTTTATGCAAATGTTTGTGCCCAAGTGGCGTCATCTTGCACCTCAGATCCAAACGAGCCGTTTTTGGAGATTAAATAAAGGCTTTGTTTATAATGAGGATGATGTTTTAATGGTACAAAGACCTCTTATATGCCAAAAAATCAAGGTCTCATGTCATGACCCCTTTAATCAGACTTGGCATAAAATGCTCAGCCCTGACGGTCTCGTTGTGTCTGTAGATGGTCGTGCAGAAGGTTCTGGTGATTGTGGCTGTGCTGTCTGTTCCTGTGCTGCTCCTGGGGAAGCCAATGCAAGAATACATCACACACAGGAGGCAGAGAACTTCGCTTTCTGTGAGCAACCCTTCTGAGTTCATCTACTTCAGTGATTGGGAATGGACCCGCATACAGTTCTTCTGTTTGTGTGTGTGTTTGTGTAACTATGCTCTCATCTTCTGTAGGGAGACAGACGTCCTTTGCTAGCAGAAAACGGCTCTGTAAATGCTCACCAGGGAGAGGTGGATGCAAGAGGAGGAGGAGGAGGAGGAGGAGGAGG
>NW_015519953.1:0-2687 GCF_001515645.1 Sinocyclocheilus grahami | reverse complement strand
AGAGAAAGGAAAAATTGAAATCGCATTATATGACCCCTTTAAAGAGATAGTTCACCCCAAAATGAAAAAGAAATTGCCATTATTTACTCACACTCATGTTGTTCCAAAACTGAGTTTCTTTCTTCTGTTGAACACAACAGAACATATTTTGAAGGATGATGGTAACCAAATAGTTGCTGGTAGCTATTGACTTCCAAAGAAAGGGAAAAAAATACTATGGAAGTCATTGGCTACCAACAACTGTTTGGTTATCAACATTCTTTAAAATATCTGTATTTTGTGTTCAACAGAAAATTAGAAGAAAGGTTTGGAACAACATGAGGGTGAGTAAATGATGACAACATTTTAATTTCGAGGTGAACTACCCTTCTAACAGCTTGGATTCGCATAAAAGATGTAATAAGAATCTGGTTGTGTGTTCAAGTAGAAAGACAAAATGAGGAATCGCATCTTGACTGGCCTTACGTGGGCATATCTTGATGCACGTTGCCCCAAAGCTGTACTTCCCATCAGGGTTGGGAGCGAGCTGGTGGGTGTTGGGGTCGTAGAGCATGAGCCGTGGACATGCGTCCTTACATGTCCCCTCATCCTGAAAGTCCTTACAGGCCTACAGAACACACAAACAACATTTCCCATGAGCGCACTAGTCTGAAAGTATTTTCATTGCCCTTGAGGTTTTTTTTACTGCACTTCATTGGTAATGAATGTTTCTCTGTAATACTGCAGACATGCCTTGTGTTATTTAATCAAAATAAATAAGTATAAGTGTTATAGTTTTGAACACATTCAAGCTGCTGTGAATTTCTCACATTTTGAGTCATATTGCTGTCATTATTCACCCTGAACTAGTTCAGTTCATAATCATCTCTAAACAATACTTCTACAGTTACAGGTGACTTCACTAACTGCATTTAAGCTTGCTATTTATAGCATTCAGTCTGTATTGAAAGATGAATGATCAAACAAGTGAATGGTTATCTGTATACGTGTGGTTCTCACCAAGCAGTCGGTTGGTTTTGGTCCAGTGCAGCCAGCAGCACAATGTTCATTACAGCAGTCAACGGGTTTGGGTCCCTTACACCTCCCTGAACACTGCTCCGCACAGATCACCTTAGTCACTAGATACAGAGCGAGAAGAAACCTCACAGATCCTAAAAGTACTATCTGCGTTCACTTGAGCACAGCAACAACAATTCAATATTCCTCTGAAGAGTTTTCAAAATATTCCTCCAGGGGTCAAGTAGTGCTTTTTCAGCAGTTGTGAAATATGAGCCAAAGATCAACTAAACAAACTTAAGAGGCACATTAAAAACTACTCATACAGTAATGCAGAAATCCCAAATTGTTACTCCAGTGCATTTTGCAGTGGGACTATGCTTTACTATCACAGGGTTAAATGTGGCCAGTATGTGAACAATATGAATTGTGGAAAAAAAATTAATAAAAAACGCAAAACACCCCAGATAACCTAGATTTATGTTAACTAAGGGTTACATATCAAACTGGATCAAAAATTTCAAGTGTGAATGCCACAAATCATTTTCAGTCACTAAATATTATATGTTCTAAAAGGTTTCTTTCTTATTTTTTCGTATTTTTTAAATGTTTCTATATAGTACACTACCATTCAAAATTGTAGGTGTTTAATAAAAAAAAGATCAAAATTGATCAAAGAATGTATAAAGATTTCTATATTAAACAAACGCTATTCTTTTGAACTTTCCATTCATCAAATAATCCTGAAAAAAGCATGTTTTACACAAAAATATTAAGCAGAACAACAGTTTTTGACTTTGATAATAATACGAAAATGTTTCTTGAGCACCAAATTATTACAATAGAATGATTTCTGAAGGATCACGTGACACTAAAGCCTTGCGTAATGGCTGCTAAAAATTCAGCTTTGCCAGGAAGAAATTGTATTTCACAGGAAGAAATACAATTTAAAAATATATGAAATAGAAAACAGTTATTTTAAGTAGTAATAGTATATCACATTATTACAGTTTTTACTATATTTTTGATCAAATAACTGCAGCCTTGGTGAGCATAAGAGATTTCAGTTCTAAACTTCTGAACAGTAGTGTACTGTATACAGTATGTTGTTTCCAGTCACTAACTGTTGAAATATTTTTTATGTTTTATTTTCATTATATTTTTATGAAACGATTCTAAATAGTATGTTGTCACTAATTCAGTAAGATTTAAAATGTAAAAAAAAAATGGATTTAATCACTTAATAAGTTGAAGACCACTTACTTTTTTGGCAGTTTTGGGGGCCAGGGCCCCAACAGGAAGCATTGTAACAGCTTGGATCACACTTCTTACCTGTGGGAGGTAAAGTAGAACATTCTTATTCAAAATGCAAAATGAATTAGTACCATTTAATATATATGTATAAAAAACAGACTCCTGAGGGACATACATTGTCTTGCTAAGTTTGGTTCTGGCTCTTTGATTTTAGGCTGACTCTTCATGTTCAGAATGTCAATCCACTGGATGGTCTCCACGTTACATAAATGATTGTTACTGGCAAATTTGATTCCACCCTTCAGTATTTCTAGGAATGGAAAACAACAATGTTTGAAAAATTGCTTTCACATATGACAAACCTCACATTTGAAATGCAGGTCTATTCATAATTTCCAAATCTAACTTCAAGAGCTGGGCATGGGAATTAATGAATA
>NW_015519952.1:2093-2687 GCF_001515645.1 Sinocyclocheilus grahami | reverse complement strand
CTTTTTTTTTTTTTTTTTTTCTTTTTAGTTTTTGTTTTATTGGTATTATATAATATAAATCGAGGTGCGTAATTGTTTTAGACCGCAACAAAATTATTTTGGTTGGTTGGGTTTTTTTTTACACTCCAAAATATTTAGTCCTTTTTGTGAATGCACTTTTTAAAAATAAAATAACCAATGTTACGTTAAAAATGGGAAAAATATAAACTATTAGAAAAATATTTATTTTAAAATAAAATCTTAATTATATAAATAATCTCAATTATAAAATAATAAATAATAAAAAAGTGAATTTTTAAATATACATTTTAAATAAGATACAGCAATATGAAAAATAATATTATAATAATTGCTATTTAAATAGTTTAACAGTTTTCTAGCTTTATTGGTAGTATTTGTATGTAAAATGTAAATCGATCTGGGGTGCATTTCTCAAAAGCATCGTTAGCCAACTATGGTCACAAGTTCCGTCGTTACAACGCAGTTCAACGATTCGGTGTTTCCCGAAACCATAGTTTCGCAAACAGCGTCGCAAACTTACGTGGTAGTTCTCCACCTGTGGTTAGAAGCATAGTTTCTTGTTAGTAAGACATA
>NW_015519952.1:0-1153 GCF_001515645.1 Sinocyclocheilus grahami | reverse complement strand
TCAAATAAATGCAGCCTTGGTGAGCAGAAGAGACTTTTCAAAAACATTTAAAAATCTTACCAACCTAATAATTAGTGTATAAATGTTAAAAAGACAAAAATGTTTTTAGTAAATGTCACTTGAAATTCTATTAAGTATAATTAAATGTATTAATTAGAGTTACTAATTACTGCCATGTGCATAACTTTATTCTAATATTCAAAAGTCATTCCCATGTAGAAAGGAAAGTAATGTTTATTGTAATGTTTATTGTCTTTTTATTTTTATTATTATAATTTTTTTAAGTATGTCTATTTAGTTTTTTATTATAATTATAAACTTATCAATTTCAGTTGTAGTTATTTTATCAACTTAAACTACATTAAAATGAGAAATGTCGCCTTGCAAACAAGCTGAAATAAAATAAGTAACATTTTTGGTTAGTTAATTTAAATATAACTATAAATTAACTATAATAAGCCTGGTCTGACATACTTGATATCACAATCATAAACAGATTGTGTCTATTTTTTTTATTACTGCACAGCAGCATCACTCCAAATGAATGGTGAACATTTATGTAAACTTTGCAATCTATTGAACCTATTTATTAAAAGTAAATTATAGAACTGGGTATTTTTGAGATGAAGATTAAAATAAGAAATTGCCACAGTTGTGAGATATACAGTCACAAAATGTAAAAATTAGTAAAAAATAAATAAATTAAATCCTCGTGGATCTTTAAGAGATTTGATGCCACTGAGCTGGCAAACTTGTGCAAACTTTTCCAAATGTTCTAAACATGACTCATCAAAATCTCCTCTCTAACTTCTGGAAATTGTGTAGAGCCAGCCAATCAGATTAGAGCTTGCCAGATCACGAAACTCTTTGGCAGTTTTGTGTGTGGTATGTGTACAATGAGCACATGTTCGACAACATCCCAGTGGAGACGCACATTAACAGCATTTTGATTTGTGTCCCTGACAGATGTGTATTTCATCGCCACCCTGTCGTTTGTGTGGAAGGTGACGGCCATCACTCTGGTCAGCTGTCTGCCGCTCTACATCCTCAAATACCTGCGCCGGCGCTTCTCTCCTCCCAGCTACTCCAAACTGACCTCCTGAGCCCTTCACTGTCTCCCAGGACCAGCGCTAGCTCACTAACCGCTAACTCG
>NW_015519951.1:2352-2687 GCF_001515645.1 Sinocyclocheilus grahami | reverse complement strand
CCTGGCCAAATTTGCCCATTGGCCTCTGACCATCATGGCCTCCTAGTCATCCCATATTTGCTGATTGTCTTCACCAATAAGCTGGTGTGTGGTGGGCCTTCTGGTGCACTGTGGCTGCCATCGGATCATTATATAATGCAGTAAATATCAAGCACACACAACCTGCCTAAAGCACACTGATTTGGATCCGTGCTGACTGAGAGTGGTATGTGTGCCCAATTGTATTTGTATAGGGTATTTTCCACACGCTGGTAGCTTCAGTTTCATTTAAAATAGTTTCATTTAGGCTAGGTGTTTATCATGAATGCTGTTTATAGTGAATGCCACTATAATTT
>NW_015519951.1:0-2123 GCF_001515645.1 Sinocyclocheilus grahami | reverse complement strand
GGGGTTAACTATTTTTTAAACTATGAAAATCCATTGTTAAAATACTAAAGGTGTATTATGCTTTATTTATTATATGAAAGAAACGTTTCCACCATGACTTACAATTTTGCCCCATTAAGGTTGTTTCAAAAATGACTTTACTTGGTTACTTAGGAGACAAATGTGTAAGTGAAAAACATGCTTGACATGAAATTTGAGACATGCGATGTGAGAAGATGAATTATCACCAGTTAAAATCAATCACAATTGTTCTATGGTGTGTCATTTCAGATACAACCAGTAAATTTGTCAAGTTATGCAAAAACAGTGTTAATGTTATTTAACTCTGTTTAGCAAAGCATAGAACACTTAAAACCAGCACTAACCACCATAAACTAACAATCCTTTCAGAAATGTATAGTTCAGGTTTTTGACACGTGCCATGGTGCTCATGTGGCCAGTGTGAGTTTGATTTGATTCCCTCATCTTTTCACCATTATTTTGTCTCTAATGTACTGTCAATAAAAGTGTCAAAAAGTCCTCTGACTGCAAAGTCTGCAATAACAGCAATACAGTAACAGTATAGATACCACTGACGTGATGATGTCTAAAACATTTATGAGATACTGTTTGAAGAACCGCTTCAAGTGTTTGTCTCAGTGACATGGAGAACATCACTTGAAGTTCTTGACTTGTCCATCAAGTCTGAAGGACTGGGTTTGAATTAAGTGTAGTCAGTGAAAAATACATCACAATGCTTTTGTGAAATAGAGAGCCTTCTTTAGGCCAGTCTCAGTCCCTGGTCAGCCATTAGCGCCACATTCTCTCTCTTCAAAGCCCTTATCATTTCTGTAAATTCCCCCTTACTCTGTCATCCCTTCATCCCTCTGGTTCATCCTTCCTATTTTCCTGGTTCTTCCCTCCCTCTCTTCAACACTCGTTAATCCAGAGTGACTTGGCAGAAATGTATTCATACCGCTTAAGCTGCACTTCTAACAAATGCAGCAAACACTAACTCAAATCACACTTCTGAAGGCTGTGGAAAACAGAAAAATGCTTCAAAGTGAGCGCCACCGCAGGTTTGTGAACTGTTCAAGGAATAGTTAAATTCTGTCATCTTTTACTCATCTTCTTGTCATTCCAAACCTGTATGCTGTATATTTTCAGTGGAAAACACAATCAAATGTGTTAAAGAATCTCAGTTCAGTTCTTGCCATACAATAACAATTCAGTGAGAAAACTCTAAAAAGAACACCATAAAAGCAGCATAAAAAGTAGTTAATATGACTTGTAGTTCATATGAGTCTTCTGAAGTCATATGATAGTTTTGCAAGAGATTTGCAAGTCATTATTCACTGATGCCACTAAAACTTACATCTAGCCTGCATCTGTTTCCAAATTCAATGATGATTTTAGCATTTTTAATGGATGATAAATAGTACTGTATATACAGCATTTAGTGAGTAAGTTGAAAATGGCTTTCTTCTTTAGAAACAAATTATGTTTTTCGTTTGATGGTGTGAAGCAACATTCTTGCAATGTGTTGATTTAAATGTCTGTTTCACACAAAGATATTGTATAATACTTCATGTTATATGGGCTAGTTTTATGATACTTTTAGGGCTCTTTTTGGTGCCATTATATACACTACTATTCAAAAGTTTAGAGTTAGTGACAAGTAATTAATACTTTTATTCAGCAAGGTGGCATTAAATTGATTACAAGTGACAGTAAAAATACAATTATATACAGTAGTAATGCTACAAAAATGTATATTTCAAATAAATGCTGTCATTTTTTTAACTTTCTTTTAATCAAAGAATCCTATATCACAGTTTCCAAAAAAATATTAAGCAGTGCAGATGCTTTTTCTATGTTTGATTATGATAAATGTTTCTTAAGTGGGAAATCAGCATAGTAGAATGATTTCATGTGACACTGGACTGGAGTAATGGCTGCTGAAAATTCGGGTTTGCCATCACAGGAATGTATTACATTTTAAAATATTTTAAAATAGAAAAGTTATTTTAAATTGCAATAATATTTCACATTATTTAATGTGGTTTCGATAAAATAACTGCAGCCTTGCTGAGCACGAGTACTTCTTTCAAAAACATAAAAAATCTTACCGACCCCAAACTTTT
>NW_015519950.1:2134-2687 GCF_001515645.1 Sinocyclocheilus grahami | reverse complement strand
AATATTAGTATGTTTGTGCAAGTATGATTGCAGTGCTGACATGTGAACGGTAGCAGCAGATATTCTCTAACAGAGAGACTGAAGGCTTTTTCCTGGACTCCGACTGTGACGTGTGTTTCTCATCACACACGGATCATCAGTGTTTGCTGACATCGACATCAGACCACAACAACACTTCTGAACCAGGATGAAGTTAAAGCTGAAATCAGTCATCGCCGCACAGAGACGACAGCATCTACAGGTCAGCTTCAGCTATGATTTATCATTCCTGTTATCATTTATTTATATAAGTGAATTTGATTTGGCAGGTTTTGCACATTTTTTAAAGATAAAATAGTGTTTATAGATTGTGTGCACGTTCTTTTAAAATATTGCATCTGTTCCTAAATACAGAAATACACTTTTCATTAGATCTGATTTAATGTTGTAGAATATTACTTTAATATGCACATACTGAATTTCAGACACATTAAACAGATTGCAGAAGCAGCATGTTAAGAGTTACAATCATTCTTATACTGTAAAAAATGGTTCTTCAGAGTTATAAAAAAAA
>NW_015519950.1:0-1956 GCF_001515645.1 Sinocyclocheilus grahami | reverse complement strand
TGAAGCATCTCTGTATATCCAGTGGATTATTCCAGTAATTCAGCCACTAGACAAACACACATTTATCAAAATATGCTTTTTAAAATAAATGCTTTGACTTTCACTTTTCTGAGCCAATTAATTCATGTCTGTCTGTGTAAAGAGAGAGGAGAGTACAGTGCTTAAGTGCTGTCAGCTTCGTTAGGATAATAAATGTTCCTAATGACCCCAAAGTGCAAATTCATTACCGTGACTAAAGCAGAAAATGCTGTGATGAATCACGGGAGCATGCATACAGCACATGCATGAAAGGATTGTTCTGAAAGAGCGAGGAAAACACATGCTCAATGCAATACTAAACCATATAATTATGCATTTAAATAATTTAATTGAATTGTTTTCTATGCATTATGGTGGGAAATGATAATTCTGCCGTTTTATTTTCTGCTTTTGGGTGTTTGATGCATAACGTGTTCAAATGTATTTGAATATAGAAGGAAAGGTCTTTATTTCATCATTTTAATCATGTCTTGTTTTAAATGGCCTTTGTAGTGTGAACATTTACATTTTAATACAAGTATTCCATCTTTTAAATACTATGAGCTCGTAAAAGCTTATTAAGCAATAAGCAAATTACTATTTAAAATGTATAAAATACATTAAAAAAGATATAAAATATGTAAAAGCACATTATTTTAACTTTCCAAAAGTATTTAATGTGAACTAGCTGTACACAAAATGATCAGTTTTCCTGTTCATCTTATGCAGTGTTAATACTTTTGCATGTTATTGGGCTGATGCTGTTCATGCAATATGAATGATTTCAGTGCTTGCTTTTTAAGGACATTCCTGATAATTTTTTTTAATGCTAATTAGGTAAATGATAATTCTGCTGTTGTCATGCATTTGCGTGTTTGATGCATTTCAATTAATATGAAGATTTTAGGTTCAAATGTATATGAAAGTGAAAGTTCTTGTAACTTCAAATATTTTGCCCTTTTAATTTTAACACAAATATTCCATCTTTCAAATCATATGAGCTCATCTATTAATAAAATAAAATGAAAATGAAATAACTGTATTTCTGTACTCGCTAACATACCGTACACAAAATTGTCCATAATTTTAAAACATAATTTAAATTGCATATTATTGGGCTCACTCATGCAATAGTAATTATTTCAATGCTTGATTTGAAGGACATTTTTGTTTATTTTTATGCTAAGTATGTAAATAATAATCCTGCTTTTTTTATGCATTTGTATGTTTTTGTGCATAGAGTTTTTTCATGAAGCCTTTCAAATAATATGAGCTCTTAAACCTTCATCAAATAATTAGAAAAATGCTGTTTAAAATATAAAAAGCATATTATTTCAACTTTCCAAAAGTACTTAACATGAACAAGCTATACACAAAATATTATTGGGAAGATGCTGATCATGCAATATTAATGGTTTCGATGCTTGATTTGAAAGACTTTTTAAAAAAAATGCTGAATAGGTAAATGATAATTCTGCTGTTTTAATGCATTTAGGTGTTTTTGTGCATACAAATATGTAGTCTTTCAAATAATATGAGCTCATTAAAACTCATTAAATACAATAATTAGAAAATTGCTGTTTAAAATATAAAAAGCTTTCCAAAAGCGTGAACTGGCTGTGCACAAAATGATCAGTTTTCCTCTTCAACTTATACAATGTGAATAATTATGCAAATTACTGGGCTGATGCCGTTCATGCAACATTAATGATTTCAGTGCTTGATTTTAAGGACAATTTTGTTTTTTTTATGCTGAGTATGTAAATGATAATTCTGCTGTGTTTATGCATTTGTGTGTTTTTATGCATACAAATGTTGCATTAAGTATTTCAAGTAATATGAGTTAAAAGCTCATAAAATAAAATTAAAATGCATTTTCAACACTTTCAAAAGTATTTAACATGTACTGTATGACATAGGCCTACACAAAAATATACA
>NW_015519949.1:2257-2688 GCF_001515645.1 Sinocyclocheilus grahami | reverse complement strand
ACAAATCAGTCTGGCAAGCTCTAACCTGATTGGCTGGCCTCACACAACTAACACGAGTGTAAGGCCACACAAGTCTTTTATCAGTCCTCCTGCCATGTTTACAAGGTAACAGGATGGATACAATCAGCACTTTTGAGGAAGAACTAAACACACTGGATTTGCCAAAGTTTGTCAAGTTACATCTGTGAAATAATCAGTACTTTTGGACATACGGCTACACTAATCACAAACTTTTCTTTTGGCTATTTTTCAATGTTCCTGTATGTTCTTGGTGATTGCTACCCCATTATTTAAGTAACAATTTACAATAAAGTCCCATTAGCTAGTTAATAGTTGTTAGTTAATACTGTACATTGACTAAAAGGAAGTTAAAATGAGCAATTCATTACATTATTTATTAATCTAACAACCCAAAATGACAATTTGCTGAA
>NW_015519949.1:0-796 GCF_001515645.1 Sinocyclocheilus grahami | reverse complement strand
GAGAACAATTTACAAAAGGCATCAGCAATGAATGAATTGACTCATGCAACCTATGCACTGATTGTATTAATATGATTTAATGATAAAGAGTTTCTGTTGTCACTTTAGTTGTCATAATATATTCCTGCTCCTTTGAAAACGTGATTATATGCAGAGTTGTCCAGCTGCTCACGAAGATATTGAACATAATAAAAACCTTCTTTATCATCGCTAAATGGTAGGATGCACGTCTTGTTGTAATAGATTGTATGCAAATATCCACTAATTCAGAGTTTTGTTTACTGCTTTAAAGTATCCCGTAATTTTACAGCATTAGCAAACAAGTGAATTGTCGGAATGATTTGAACTAAATCACAAATTGAGTCAGACCATTTTGCTAAGCTATTGAAATGATTACTTGCATGCGCTAAAAAGTCACTCATATGGTAGTTATGATTGATGTATCTACTGTTTTAATAGCTACCAGACAAAACTATTTAGCCTAATCTGTGGCTCAAACTTCTGTTTCTGAATTGACACCTAAACCTATATTATTTACTTAAAGCTATGTATTATAATTTCATAATAGTTTTTGGGAAAAATGTAATTGGCTAAAATGCGTTATGATGTTACGGTAATAACAGCAGTATTGAACACAGCGATTCTTGCCTTCTTTTTACCTATTTATTGTAAAGAGGATGTCTCTTAAAAAATAGTGAAAATAGTTTATTTAGACAGAATAACATTTTGAATCGATTAGCTAACACTTTACAGTAAGGTACCGTTAGTATGCTTTTGTTACCGTATTAATTAAAAA
>NW_015519948.1:2243-2688 GCF_001515645.1 Sinocyclocheilus grahami | reverse complement strand
AAGACTGTTCTTGACTGCTATCAATGAGTTAAAGACCTGGCTAAATTCCAATTTTCTCAGTTTGAATCTGACTAAAACAGAAATCTTAATTATCGGTCCCCCAACTCTAACAAAAAACATAACTAATGCCCACAGACTTGACCTTGAAGCTACATCAATTATTCCATCAGTCACCGTCAAAAACTTAGGCATAATTCTTGTCTCTTCACTGACCTTAGATGCTTTTTCTAGACTACCAGCGCATTATATCGCCCATCTGCAATATATTCAAAACTCTGCTGCAAGAATGTTAATTTACACAGTACCGAGACTCAAACCTGTGATCTTTGGGTTATAAGTCCTGCTTTTTAACCATTAGGCCACTACTGCCACAGTTATTACTTACTGTTATTGTGAAGCATCCTTGAGCTTGTGAAGGGTGTTACATTATTATTATTATTATTAT
>NW_015519948.1:0-500 GCF_001515645.1 Sinocyclocheilus grahami | reverse complement strand
TCTGATCTAAATTTTCTATTTTATCTCCACCCAAACAACACTCTAAAAGAGGTAGATCCATCTTAAAGGTGGACACTTCTAAACTAAGATTACTAAAATAAAGCATCCCAATTACTTTGATTCTAATCCACAGAAACAAAAATGTACAATGAACCTATCTGGCTAAGGATGTTTAGAGTGGTCCATGGCTTTTGAAAATGTAATAATCAGCATAGGTCCTCAAAAGTAGATTCAAAATTAATTCCCTGATTGGAATGGAATGTTATGGGGTGCATCATACTTTAGGCAAGAATTTCTGAGAGAAATTTCTGATAAGCCAGGAAAAAAGTCTAAACTCTGGAAATATGATAGAATAGTTAGCGTGGACAATACATATGCATGGTTTACAGTTTATGAAAATACTGTCCAAATAATATCTTATATTAATTCAATAAACACAGGACAATCCAATGCTTTACAGGAGTGATGGCAACCCTAGCTGTGGTGTTATTCCCCATCAG
>NW_015519947.1:903-2688 GCF_001515645.1 Sinocyclocheilus grahami | reverse complement strand
ATATATATATATATATATATATATATATATATATAATTACTGTATATATTTTTAGTAGATTTCTAATATATATTAAGTACATTTACATGGTAATATAAGTAAAATTAATATTAAAATAACAATTGTATTTTACATTTAAATTATATTTGTTTTTTATAGGATCTGACTTTGTAATGCTGACATATTGTTTGATAAGAAATATTAATATTTTTATTCTGTTAATCCCAAATAAATGCAAAATATAGTCTATACTTCTGGTCAGAATTTGGGAATAATTCAGATTTTTACTTTTTTTATTTTTTTTACATTAAATGTCTCTTTTGTTAACCAAGTTATTCCATACTTTTGACATGTAGTGTAAAAATACAGATTATGAAAATATGTAAAATATATAAAATTATGCTAATATCGAAAATGCATTACCTGAAACATGGTCTGTTGCATCACAGTTTTTCCTCTTCCGGGCCCGTCCTCTGTGCACAGGGGTCCCTTCATTGCATGTGCCGCTCTCAGGGTTTGGCTCTCCTGGAGACATGTCTGAATAATACAAATCTGTATGACATTCCCTCTGCAGCATAGTCTCGAAATGTACCCGGCAGTACACTGACATCTCTCTCATTCCGTAGTGATCTCCAGTGAACAGCACTTTGTCGCAGGTGGCACAGGAGAAGCAGCTCAAGTGGTACACCAGATCCCCGGCGCGCATCACTACCTCTGAGGCAGAGATTCCCAGGTGGCACCGCGCACATCTTTGCAAAGAAAACCTCCTACTTAAGAGAATACATCTTTATTACGCAGATACATTTAACTGCATGTGTGTGTGAAAACTCTGTTGGGGCATGTTGTCACAAAACAACGGTTCAGGATTTAGCTCGAATCTTTTGCACTTTTGCTGTTTCATGAAATGTTATGTTTTATAATTATCATACATTTAACTTAAAATATTTTTTAAGTGTTGTGGATCACTTATTTTTTAATATTTCATTAAATGATAGCTCTGTTCTTTTCAAATCAGTGTCAATAACAGCAGGTTCACTTTGTGGTCAATTGCACCGTATAGTGTGGCAACAAGGCCATAAGGTCAACGTTCGTAAAAATGAATTGCGTTTTTGTTCTTGGTAAATATTTGTGGGGATTAAAAATAAACTGCTCTGACAAATATTCGCTGAGGTAAAAAGCGTGACAATAGCCCCTGTATGAAGGAATAGCAGCGCGGTGCCGGTGAGTAACAGTCTCGTTTCGAAGTTAAATGGAGAAGTATATTTAAATATAAATGTATTTTACCTGTAATAGTCCTCCTTACAGTAAATGTCTCCGTGTTTACTGAAGCACGTGAGCTCTGACTCCAGGTCAGCGTGACACGCGCTGCATTTCAAACAGCGCTCGTGCCACCGTCTGTCTGCCGCGAGCAGGTAGAAGCGATCTGAGATCAGCGCGCCGCAGCCCGCGCACACCGGAGACTCACAGCCCTGGAACACCACAGCTAAACATTTATCGTCGTTATCAAACATCCTGAGTTTAAGTTGTCATATATTTGACCAAAATCGGTTCATTTAAAGCCTATATGCTGTTTACGTTCTCCTTCATTTTCAAAGACTATATGAATGCATGAACATTTATATGAATAAATAGCCTAATGTTCTGAAGCCGACTATTTCTTCATTAATCAGCCTAAAAATAATTCACGTGTGGTTTACTGTACTAATTGTGCCAAGCAGAACTTGGCAATGGTGTTAAATATAATTTAATACTTTAAAACAACAGTCACTTTTCGTATGAATTAAT
>NW_015519947.1:0-445 GCF_001515645.1 Sinocyclocheilus grahami | reverse complement strand
TATCTATCTATCTATATGTCTATCTGTCTGTCTGTCTGTCTATCTACTCCACTCATGAAAATTCCTATCATCTTTCATTAAAAAATGCATTTAAAGGTGTAAACGTAAATAAAGGAAAACTAAGCAGTTTAAAAGGCGTGTCCAAAACGAACTAAATCTCCGAGTCTAAATAAACTGCAATCAGAAACTTTGTTTGGAATAACAGATTCAGTGAGGATGCTGCCTGTCTTGATCAATGTCTCTAATTCCGTCTTCAGTTGCTCCCTTTTCTTTCGTAAGAGTGGACGGGATGTAGTTGCATTAGCGCAGAATCAGGGTTTGTGGAGATCCGTTAACTCAGCAGGCTTTTGAGTAAGGTTACATCAGACTCCGTGCGCTTAGGGACAGGAGGAGGCTACCGCTGTTTGCTCGCGTGCACCTCATAGACGATCGTATGGATCCTGAA
>NW_015519946.1:2302-2688 GCF_001515645.1 Sinocyclocheilus grahami | reverse complement strand
GCAGAGCAGAGCAGAGCAGAGCGGGTTTCTCAGGTCAGTAGCTGCTGTGTGTTCTCATACATCGGGCTTTAATCGCGTTACTCCTGCGTTTAACGCGGAGGAGCGCGCGCCTTGCTGGACTGCACAAATGTGTCAGAATCGCTCATTTCTCGCTCCTCACATGATTATGAGCTACATTATCTGAGATATGATATCTGATGAGGTGATATTCTCAGATGTGATGGTTTCAGGTGATATTTCGCTCTTATTTGCTCTCGTTAATGTGAGTTCGTCTCCTTCATTAACCGGATTGAAGTGTCAGACGGGGACAGAAGGGTATGAAATGTAATATCTGACTGTAATGCTCAGTGTTGTTGTGTAATGTGATGATGATGATGATGATGATG
>NW_015519946.1:0-707 GCF_001515645.1 Sinocyclocheilus grahami | reverse complement strand
AGTATTTGGGACAGTGAATGACTGGAGTCTGTGTTTGAGTGAATATGCTTCTGGCTTCGCTGCGATCCATAACCAGCAGATGGGCCGCATTAGCCGAGGCTCCGCAGACACGTGTTTGTGTGTGACATGAGCGAAGGCCTGCTCACGGATGATCCGTGTGCCGTGGGAAAGAAGCGTGTCGTAGGACGCGAATGCTGCTTATTCCAGCCCGTGGGCTGCTGAGGCATGCTGGGTATTCTGACGCTCAACAAACCCATGAGGATGACAATAACTCACACACACAGAGTCCTGATGTCATCACAGATTCCTGTGTCTGTGTGTCATATTAATATTTTCATCAGCGCGAGGTGATCTCTGAGCTCCGCTTGGCCTACTTTTGTCACCAAATCCTGCTCCAGAAACCCTTTCAAGTGTCTCTTGAGCAGATTTCTCCCTCTCCTGCGCCGGTTTGGTTTTTAAAGTCTAAAAATACCTGCACAGATTCTACACAGATATATAAACTGACCCTGAGCTGAGCTGACAGCGTAGAGCTGAGACATACAGCATACAAAACAAATACACATGTACTGTATGCACTCAGCGGTTTGATGTTCAGTATATATATGCACACTAGCAGTCAAAATATTGGTATAAAGATTTTTAAATGTTTCTGAAAAAAGTCTGTTCTGCTCACCAAGGCTGCATTTATTTGATGAAAAATACAGTAA
>NW_015519945.1:2121-2688 GCF_001515645.1 Sinocyclocheilus grahami | reverse complement strand
TCCACTTTCCGTAAACTGGTGCACAATGAACTTCTCAGTAGATTAGACCAAGGTCATCATCAATACAGGCCTTTAATCGTTCCTCCAAAGACCAGATGGAGTCTGGCGTCGGAGTATTTTACAGAGAGCAATAAGCCATGCATAACACAGCAAGCTCACGCAATATACAGTCACTGAAGATAAAGTAGGGCAACCTAAAAGCTCCAACAGACGCTGTGAAAGTGTGAATCATGCATGATGGCCTCCGCCCTTTTTTTTCTGTCCAACATTCTTCTTAAAGGTGCAGTGAAAATAAAGGTAGTGCTGTGGAGAAATGAAAGGAATAATGGAATATAGTATTAGTAGGTCAGTGAATGGTTGAATGGTGCATAGTTACTTTATGTGTGCTGTGTGTGTTATGTATGGTGTGTAAGACACCATGAACATCACACACACATACACACATGTTGGGTTGACAATTACAAAACAATATTCTATTAAAGATTTATAATATCTAAAACTTTGCTTCTTATGTTGAACTTATTTTGTTTTAGGAATGGGACCAAGAAAAAAAGATACCAATTAACT
>NW_015519945.1:0-279 GCF_001515645.1 Sinocyclocheilus grahami | reverse complement strand
CTGTGTTGTTGACATTGATGTCCGACCAGGATGTCCAGAAATTATATTAAAGGTATGTTCTGTTCTGTTCTATCAGTCATTCTATATATGTTATCATTTTGTCATCCATATTGATATAGCTTTTCTTCCTTTACAATGCAACATTTTTCATAACAAGCATAATATCATTTCACCATTGAGATAAAAATTGAGGCATTTGATTCCATTTCAGATCATAGCCAATATTCATATATACCTATACCTAGATTCATTTTTTTATCTTTGCAATCATGTTTCATT
>NW_015519944.1:1913-2688 GCF_001515645.1 Sinocyclocheilus grahami | reverse complement strand
ATATATATATATATATATACACACACACACACACACACATTACTGTTCAAAAGGGGTCAGTAAGACTTTTTTATAGTAATTAATGCTTTGATTCAGCAAGGATGCATTAAATTTATCAAAAGCGACAGCAAACTTTTTAAAATACATACATACATATATTTTAAATAAACTTTCTATTCATTAAAGATTAAAGACAAAAAATGTAAACATTAAAATAAATTATTCTTAAGCACCAAATCTGCATTATAATGATTTTTAAAGGATCATGTGACACTGAAGACTGGAGCCATTACATGAATAAAATACATTTTAAAATATAGTAAAACAGAGAACAGTTTTTACTGTATTTCTGATTAAATAAAAGCAGCGTTCCTTCAAAAACATTAAACAGACCTATGATACATACATATATAGAGATAAAGAATACATAAAAAAAATTTCCAATAAAAATGTGCTCACTTGCTAATACAGCAAGGAGAAAACATCAAAATAAATAAATAACTAGATATATTAAGAAAAATGTCTATTTATTTTTTACACACATTACTTTGACACACTCATCCGTGGTTGATAACAGAACACTTCCTAATCGAAACAAGCATTTTCTATATAGCTACTTTGAAACAATATGTATTGTAAAAAAGTGATTTACCAATAAACTTGGACGCAAATACCACACGTTTTGTAGAATGACCCATAAGATGCTATTTTCTATGATTATTTGCGTTGTTGGCTTTATCTTTAGTGCATGTTTCTGCTTGGCGGACATGTCTGT
>NW_015519944.1:0-574 GCF_001515645.1 Sinocyclocheilus grahami | reverse complement strand
GTTTCTAAGAAAAAGAGGGAATTTAAATATAAATGCCCTGCAGTGAGAAACAAGTTTGCATTTATGTCGTCCAAACTTTGGAGTAAGGAATGGTTAAGCATACTCTGTGAGAGGCCATTAAAGCAAATTCATTTGATGGGAAATCGTTGTGACTGAACTTGCGCTAAAGCAGCATACAGGGAAAGCTTGGGAGATCAAAGCCCAGGCCTGTCATGCTCTTCTAAGCTGAGGAAAACTCCAGAGTAAGTTTGAAATGAGAACAACTTCTCCTTTTGTTAAACTAAACACGTCAGGAGGCAGAATGTAGAATTATTTGCAATATATAATTGCAAAGTAACAAAAAATTAATTGTGTGTACATTTACATAATTTATACTTTACCGTTTGAATACAGTAAAAACAGTAATATTGTGAAATATTATTGCTATTTACAATAACTATTTTCTTTTTAATTATATTTTTTAAATGTAATTTATTCTTGTGAAGCAAAGCTGAATTTTAGCAGCCATTACTAAATTCTGATTACTAAACACATGATCCTTCAGAAATCATTCTAATATGCTGATTTACTCCTC
>NW_015519943.1:2171-2689 GCF_001515645.1 Sinocyclocheilus grahami | reverse complement strand
GGTCACGTTGGTTATGTTGGCGGAAGTAAGCCTATTTTCAGGCGCAATGAAACAAAATAGCAATGATACACAAGTGCTATAACAAGTCTCAGTTAGCTTAACGCAGTACACGTAGCAAGGTGTTTTTTTTTTATTATATAATAAAAAGAAAACCGATAGAATATAAAAAGAATTGAGCAAGCTAGTATTACTCCAGTTATATTACTCCAGTGTTCACTAATATACAAACCCGATTCCAAAAACGTTAGGACACTGTACAAATTGTGAATAAAAACAGAATGCAATGTGGAAGTTTCAAATTTCAATATTTTATTCAGAATACAACATAGATGACATCAAATGTTTAAACTGAGAAAATGTATCATTTTAAGGGAAAAATAAGTTGATTTAAAATTTCATGGCATCAACACCTCAAAAAAGTTGGGACAAGGCCATGTTTACCACTGTGTGGCATCCCCTCTTCTTTTTTTTTACGTCTGCAAACGTCTGGGGACTGAGGAGACAAGTTGCTCAAGTTT
>NW_015519943.1:0-782 GCF_001515645.1 Sinocyclocheilus grahami | reverse complement strand
TGTTCTTATAGATTTTTTCCCCAGAGCTGTGGCTGCTCTCAATCAAACCTGGACTCACAATATAAACACTATCTGCCAACGTATACTGTCCAGTACACATAACAGTGAACACTGCTGACAATTCATGAACATACATGCAATACTGATGTTGTTAGAAGGCACTGCCTCTTGCACTTCCCATTTTGTCATAGTACATTGCTGCTACAGTGCCATTTATACTGCTCACTATGTGTACATTTATGTATACATTGTATACATTCACTTTATTTAATTGTACTGTTGCTGCTCTACTGTTACTGTTCTACTGTTTAGGGTTTAGAATGTTATTGTGTTTATGTGTCTTTTATCTATTTATTATTGTTCTCTACTTTTATCTGTTGTCTTAAAGAGCTGCTAACACAATTTTGTTGTTCTGTACCACTGGTGCATTCAATGACAATAAAGATTCATTCATTCATGCTGGGGTATTATGGGGTGCATTTTTTTTTCCTACTTCAAAATTTTATTTTAGTTCAGGGTGTTTAATTGGAGCTGCTTAATTATTGTAATTTGTGTGAAATTTACTAGCAATTCTACACAATTTCATGGCATATAAGTCACATGTAGCTCCTGAAGTTTGCAGAAGACACTACAGTCATCAGCCTCATCCAGGACTGTGAGGAGTCTGCTTATAAGAGGTTGAGCAGCTGGCTGTCTGGTGCAGTTATAACAACCTGGAGCTGAACACACTCAAAACAGTGGAGATGATAGTAGACTTCAGGAGAAACCCCCCTGCACTCCCC
>NW_015519942.1:2386-2689 GCF_001515645.1 Sinocyclocheilus grahami | reverse complement strand
TGCTTGCGTCACCCCGCTGGTGACGTCTCGCTGCTCCATTGGACGAATTTGACACGTGTTTCAGGACGCGGTCACACAAGGGCGTTCCCAAAGCGACTTTGACGCAGCTTGAGTTCCTGAAGGGGAACTTAAATTAGGCCAGACTTCTGCTGCACTAGGCCTCAAGTGTGTCCCATGAGACACAACACACAAGCATCCCGCAGTGAATCCTGGGAAGCATCCTGCTACTTCGCCTGATCAAGGGCTTTCACCTTAGCAGTGTATCAGGTAAAATGCTGATCTAACGAGAGTGAAACACACAAG
>NW_015519942.1:0-1969 GCF_001515645.1 Sinocyclocheilus grahami | reverse complement strand
GATGTGAATCATTACCCTAAATTTTTTTAATTGGATGAATGAAACCTTTTTTTCAGTGTAATGTATATACTGTCATACATACAAGTATCTATTGTACACTACAGAGTAGGGATGCAAAATTCTGTCCGATTCCAATAAGCTGATTTTTTATTTTATATTTTATTTCTGAATGATTTTCATGTTATGGCCAATGAACCAAAAATATCAGATATTAAAGTTTATTCTATTTAGTCTAAATCACTGAAATAAAACACACATATACAGTACACACACAAAAGAAGTGATTTTGGGCATCACAACATTATAAAAATGGATACTAATTTTGAGTAATTCTAAACATCATATTTAACAGTTATTAAACTTCTTTAGTTTTTAAAGATTAACAGTAAATGAGTAGATGAAGACCCTAAATGTAACAACAGGGGGGGGGGGGAATAAGCTTGCACAATTAAAAATTCAATGTCAGCTAATACTGATAAGTGACAAAAACCAATATATCTTTAATATAGTACAGATATATTGTGTATCCTTACTACAGATACAATTTCAAAACAATAAATAATTTCACCTGACCAAACTGGTATTGTCACAGAATGGTGTTGTAGAACATAAACACTCACTAAGATGAAGGCAAAAGGCAGTCTTTAATAAATCCACAGGTAAATAATCCACATAAAGAGAAGAGCTACAACACATCTAATTCAGATGAGACCCGACAACAATAAACAGAAACAGAGCAACTTAAGTACATGAGCAAACATGGATAATTAATGACACGCCTGAACTGAATGACGAAATCAAATCAACAACCATGACAACAAACTCAACATGGGAAAAGTGCAAATTGAAACAATGTCCAAACTGAGTGATATTGTGACAGTTATGCTGTTCATTTAATCTATTAGTTGTAGTAAACTTTTCAAACACACACACAAACATAGACAGGAAATGGAAGTCTATTTTTTATTGATGCAATTTTTTGTTGCCAGATAGATGTTTCCACTTGCAGCTCCTGCCATTCAAGAAGACTGATGTTTTTCACATGACCAGGCCACATCTTCCCATCTTCCTGTTTACTGAAGCTATTTTAACACCTCTATTATCCCCCATATACACAATGTACCTGTGTGCCGTGTCTTTGGGTCTCGATGGATTGTTGTCATAGCCGCAAACTCTAGAGACCAATCTACAGCGACTTAGCGTTGACATGGTTACAATCTCCTCACATGTTCTCAGTATTGAAGGGAGGAGGATTGGGGGGATGGAACGGATGGTAGTAGGGAATAATGGCTAAGAAAGAGTGTGCATTCTACTTGTAGAGGTTATGTTCAGACCACTTAGAAGGACTGCTCTGCATACACCTTGTATATGGTGTGTTGGGAATTAAATCATGTGAGACTAATGAATGTGCACCGGCAGGACCAAAAATAGCTTTATACGGTGTTAATACAGTAGATTTAGCAAAACTTTTCTGGTAAATATAAGTTTTTGTTGTTTGTAATTAAATCTCATGAGATATTAAAGAGCAACATTTGACGAAGAATAAAAAACTCTCTCAGTGTTGATAATGTAATGTAATGCAGTACTTTTCATAATTTATTGTGCTGACCTGTTTCAATTAAGCAACTCACATTATGCTGTATTACTGATCAGCTTCATGTCTACAGTTGTATCACAGCCATTCTAATATTCAATGCAATTAACTGTGATATTTCATTTATATAACAGCTCTATAAACAATATGTTAATACTGAGTAACTTGAGCTTCGGGTAAAACCAGCCAGTTGAATATTTTTTTCTCAGCCATGAAAATAATTCCAAAAGAAGCCAAAGCGTCAAGCCTGTCTCTAAGCAACAGACAGTCTGAAAGCCTGGAAATATTTAATAAACACTAATATTTAAAAGTGTTTTTCTTCACTTGATGTAGGCTTGGACACCCGTGCTTGTGAGATGACTAATGTAAGTATGT
>NW_015519941.1:2287-2689 GCF_001515645.1 Sinocyclocheilus grahami | reverse complement strand
CCTTCAGGGAACGAGGGTTACACAAGTAACCTAGACGTTCTTTTTTATCAACGTCATATGACCCCTTTAAGACTTTCGCTCATATAGATACTTCATCCCTCATGTTTTTCCAAACCTTTGACTCTCTTACTTCTGTGGAAGATAATTTGACGATTTTGAAGAATTTTGAAGCAGTTTTTGGTTAAACTATTTGGATAGTTCACCCAAAAATGAAAATTCAGTCATTAATTACTGCATATTAAAGCACGCACATGTGCCGTGATACTCTCCAAAATGGTGCTAGGGTGATGCAGAGTAGAAGAATTGTTGAATAAAGTCATTATTTTTATTTATTTATTTATTCATTTTTTGCGCACATATTCTCATAGCTTCATAACATTACAGTTGAACCACTGATGTCAC
>NW_015519941.1:0-1631 GCF_001515645.1 Sinocyclocheilus grahami | reverse complement strand
CTTTAGCTTGGGAGTGAAGTGTTTGTTAGTTTAATTATTAATTTGCATTTCTTTCTGCTATAATTGCTCTTGTGTTGGCATCATTCATGATGTCTAAACCAGATTGTTCACCTCAGGTTCTCCAGAGGGACTGTTGCTACAATAAGTGCTTAAATAAAAGTGTCAATGGCCAATTAATCAATTAAGGGGTTGTTAGGCATAATTTTTCAGAATTAAACCCATTAAACCATCCATGCACATGAAATGGTCCATAGCCATAGCTCTCCATAGCCACACGAGAACCCTCAAGGTGCTTTCACATAGACGGCGATTGGCAACACTGTGCTGTTGGTTGCTAGTAGGCGTTCTTACGCAACTGTCGCTTTTCACCCTCAAGACTTCTCAGACAGCTCATAATCACTACACCTCCAGAAACACACTACAGCCCTCCATCAAAGAGAAACAGATGCAAAATGTGGCACAGAGATGAAGACCGTGTCGAAGAGAGAAGGTTTATGTGTCGCAGTGAATGACATCCATGTGCACACACAGAGTTCAGTTTCTCTAAACATCACTCCACTGCTGGCTCTGACAGCTGATCGAAACCTGATCTCAGACCTGCGCTCACATGTAGAAATGATGTTACTTACTCTAATCACCTAGTAACTACAGTAAAAGAGCATTAAAATAGTCAGGTATTTGAATTTCATATAATTTGTAGAAATGTCACTGCATAATTGCACTGAATCATGCAGCGCTTATACAGAACTGTGAAACAATGGGTGAAACCTCACACAGCAGTTTTGGTCCTACAATAACGCACATTGTGGTTAGGAGTTTAGTAGCTGCCTGAAATAGCCTATGTGTTGTTAACCAGGTCAGTGAAACAGCACAGCGTGTAACTCACATCACTACATGCAAGTATTCAATTACTGTATCTAAAAATCACTCACTCATTCACCGTTCCCTACATAGTGAATGCCACGTTTGCTAAGTAGCTATCCTAGTGAAAAAAATTAATATGCTAAAATATATTTGAAATACATTTCATACTAAGTATACTACAAATACATTTACATGTTTATGTACTTAATAAAAATACCCTGCAATTGTACCTACTTTTAGTATTCTGACCACTTCTTTAGCTGGTCAGGCTGGGAAACTATCTTAGGCTGGTTTTAGCTATTTTCATCAGCAGGGATATTGCTGAAATATTGTCAAGAAAAATCTAACATCCTTTTATTGGACAATGCTATAATGCTATTTGATAAAACAGTTTTGCTTCTGAACAGCTACTTATGAAGCTATGCTAAACCTTGCTAGAGAGAAATGTAGCTTTGATACTTTTAGCAACATTGCTGTCCTACACAACAATGGTTAATTACAATCATACTTTATCCACTTTGTGGTCATGGATGATGTTAACTCGGTAGACTAGTAAATAGCTAACTATAGGCTTACTAAAATATTGGAAAAGTAAATCAATTGTAGCTACCCTGTTGAAAAAAACAGCATATGCTGGTTAGGTATGTTTTGACGCTGGGATGCTGGTTTAAGCTGGTCCTTTGCTGGTTTATGATAGTCCTTTGCTGGCTTAAGCTGGTCCTTTTGCTGGTTATGTGCTGGCAAAGGACCAGCATAAACCAGCAAAG
>NW_015519940.1:2148-2689 GCF_001515645.1 Sinocyclocheilus grahami | reverse complement strand
GTGGCTGTGGAACATCAGGCCGTATTGCATTTCTTTTGGTGGTATACCGTTTAAGAAAGATTTAATAATTAATTAATTATAATAAATAAATAATAGCAGTTTGAATTTAAAAAAAAATAAATAAATGAGAAACTACTGAATGTTTACAGTATATTTATCTGTTCTCCCCCACTGTGTTCTTCATGACTGTTACATTTCTTCTTTAAATTTGTCATTCATACAGACATCCTTTAATGAGATGTTGAAAGCCCAAAAACAGAAACAGATCTGTTCGTACATCATAGCTGGAGGTGACAGGTGAATAAACAGTCTGTCTGTTTGATGCATAAGATGAGACTCCAGTGTGACACTGCAGTATTTCAGGACTCTGTTTTTAAAGGGCCCTGCTGACATCACAGGAGGCTCCAGAGGACGACCCGACGCTGGGAGCTCGCACACTGGACAAGGTGAATGCAAGAACAAAGAGTTCACCATCCTAAGCAGAGACAACAGGCTATTCTTTGACATTTTCAGAAGAACATGTGAACGGCACCTGTGCTCA
>NW_015519940.1:0-374 GCF_001515645.1 Sinocyclocheilus grahami | reverse complement strand
TACCCAGAACTGGGTTGTATTTAACTCAGCATTTTTTAGAGTGTAGTAAGCACCCTTGTAACCACTGGCAAGTACCCAGGACACTCTATCATAGTATCGAAAACGTAAAAATGAGTTTTCTTACTAATGTTTAAGGAGTATCCAGCCATCATAAGCAGTAATGATGCTGTTGTTGCACTTCTGGACTCTCCTCATAGGCTGAGGCCATCAGCGGATCGTCCCGGATGAAAGGAGGCAGTGCAACTAAAATCATTCTGGAATCTATTCTTCTGGCCGGACATGAAGCTACATTTAGAGGAGAGAGAACGACACCTGAGTAAGTTTTAATTCCAGTTATCTATCTATCT
The DNA here is from genome assembly GCF_001515645.1 of Sinocyclocheilus grahami. Lineage (NCBI taxonomy): Eukaryota > Metazoa > Chordata > Actinopteri > Cypriniformes > Cyprinidae > Sinocyclocheilus > Sinocyclocheilus grahami. Next base: position 27 of record NW_015519940.1, on the reverse strand, counting down.
ATCTATCTATCTATCTATCTATCTATC
>NW_015519939.1:2137-2689 GCF_001515645.1 Sinocyclocheilus grahami | reverse complement strand
AGCGCGAACAAACATACACAACAATGGCGGAGTACATGGTACTGTAGTTGCCGTTTAAGAGTTTTCTAACGCTTCTTCAGCAAAGCGTGGATTTACTTCACCAATATTACAACCAACAGCGGAGCGGCATTATATAATCGTCGCGTACGTAATACAGCGTTTTTGGCCGTTTTCGCTGATATTTCTAAACACGAATCTTTTTAAAAACGTTGTCGTGTATACGTAAAACTTTTTTAAAACGCAAGGGGAAAACATTTCCGTTTTTGACTACATTGTTTGCGTGTAAACGTAGCCTTAGTCAGAACCGTTAAACGGAGACAGTAAAGTAATGAAGACGGAGAACAGGAGCACCATGCTTTCAGGAGTTGGCGTTCACAGCAGTGTCAAAATAAAAGTCCTGCTTCCGACATAATAGCCAAAAAGAAAATAATTATTGGCCGATGCTGATAATTAAATGTAAAATTGGCAGCCTTGGCGACACATCGGTAGACCACCAATTCTTACGCAAACTCTAAAGCCCCGTTCACACCAAGAACGATAACTATAAAGATA
>NW_015519939.1:0-639 GCF_001515645.1 Sinocyclocheilus grahami | reverse complement strand
TAAAGCATCCTTATTTTTGCAATTTGTTCTGGTGACAATAGTAGAGCAGAAATCAGATTTCAGCTTTAAATAAAGGAGAGAGTTCAGTATAAATTGCTTTTCTTGTTTTACCAAGAACTGCTTCTCTGGTATTGGTCTCAGCCACGCAGCTTTTGATAGTGACTCAACCCTATTCACCAAAAGAGGGATTTCTTTGAAACTATAATTTAATACAAAAGAAAAGGTAATACCGCAGAAGGCCATCTTTCATTTAATAGGATTTATAATTTAATTTAAAAAGAGGTTCAACAAAAATCTATGCAGAGAAACCAGGCGAATATTGCCATGTTGTGAACATAAGAAAAGGGGAAGTAAAACATCTTGATCACTTTGGTCATGCTTACAACATACTCTTACTCTGAGTGCCATTTCTTACAAAGGAATCGATGGGCCATGAGAAAAGATTGTTGTAAATATCTAGAAATGCTACTTGAAGCTTACAATGCTTAATATGAAGATGTTTGACAGCATGATCGTGACAATAATTTTCTCTCAAAACAGACCAAAAGACGCTTTGCAGATGGATGGGCTCAGTTTTCTGAAGCTTTGAGCTGAGAGAGTTTCTTGCTAGCCACAGCCAAATATACGAATACATTTTTT
>NW_015519938.1:1441-2690 GCF_001515645.1 Sinocyclocheilus grahami | reverse complement strand
ATGTGCAGAGCAGTGGGTCCCGAGGACTGGAGTTGAGAACCACTGTTGTAGAGGGTCTTATTGTGATCTGTCCCCATGCACCAAAAAGCAATTCAGAGTATTCAACCTTCATGGAGACCCTAGTTGAGGCCCTAGAAGAGGTTCCAATTGGGGAATCCATGCAACTCCTGGGAGACTTCACCCAAGCAGTGTTCTGTTAATTGACTTTTGTGCAGGTCATGGTTTGGCCATATTGAACACCATATTCAAATGATGAGAGAGGATGCCAGACAGACCTGGGAAACCCAAACAGGTTGTGAGGGTGAACTGGGAAATATCATTTTTAACTCCAAACTCCGGAGGAGTTATTCCCTCATTCTGAGAGAGACTGGGGCAATGGAGTCGGAGTGGCCTTGTTTAAGGCCTTCTTTGCGAAAGCAGCTGGTCTCCATCATGGTGGTATCCCTAGAATCCGTTGGTGGATACTATAGCGGTGAGGGCGGCCACTGAGCCAAAGAAGGAGGCATTTCAAGATTGGTTAACTAAGGGAGTTATTGGTGGGCTAGAAGGACTGCAGAAGCAGTAGATTGAGGAAAGAGCTCGGAGAAGCCAAAGAGAAAGACTTCTTCTGTTTTATGCGATTGACTGTTTTGACACTCCTCATTGTCGCTCGCAAACTAACAGCAAACTCAGATCATATTGCAGTGGTACCATTTAAAATGGTTTTAATTTGTTTGTTTTTGTCAATTCAAAAACAATACAAACCCTTATATCCCCTAACATCAAAACTGGTGACGGATATGCTGAAAGACACAGTACCCCTTGTTGCACAGTGAAGCTGGCCATGACTATTTAGAGAGCTGCTTATTTAGAGAGCGAGATGATGCACCTTTGTTTTTGCTGCATCCGTTTTGAAAGTATTGTCACATATGTTGGTACACTTGCATCATTACCAAAGCACACAAATCAGATTTGATCACTTGCAATTAATAATGCGGACAGTCTGCCTGAAAAGATCTGATTTGAGAACAAATCTGATTTGCCTACAGTCTGAACATAGCCTAATTGCTATCATTGTCCATGCTGAGATGTATACCCAACTATTCTAAGCAACCCATACTTTGAAGTGTCTACGACAAGCTGACTAGTAAGGGAAAGCGGGGCACAACCTAGCACTTTTTGACTTTCTCAGTTTGTGTGAAACCACATGGGGTTCAGAGTATAATTTTTTATCCACAGTAATTTCACACTTGTCTAGCACAAATATGTC
>NW_015519938.1:0-513 GCF_001515645.1 Sinocyclocheilus grahami | reverse complement strand
GTTATTCTAGAATGCATGGAAATATTTAAACCATGTGTGTTACAACTTACCCCGCATTAGTTTGTGCCCCACATTCCCCTACATTATCCTGCTCATTACACTTAGCAAATTAATAAAAAAAACATGGATATGAGATATTGATTTGCAAGTAAAATATTACATTATGTGAGAAAATAGAGATTGTGGAGTAAGTGATATACAAAACATGAAACTAGCAAAACTAAAAGGTCAGGACTGTTGCTAATGAGAATGGTTGGACAAATTCACTGGGACAAAATGTGTCAAAGGCCGCATTCAGTACTCAGATATGTGTGAGTTATAACTGTCATCCAATGCTAAACTGTATAACTGATCGCTCAACATGGAAACCTGTTTTTTTTACATACAGTAGCTGTGTTCTGTCCCATATACCTTTATGTTTGTTCAGTGGCCATAATAAAGTTGAGATAAAGTACAGTCAGACAGTGACGGCTCGTAGGTTTTAAAATAGAGGAGGCACACTAATTGTATTGG
>NW_015519937.1:1490-2690 GCF_001515645.1 Sinocyclocheilus grahami | reverse complement strand
AAAAGAGACCGAAGCAGCAGTTGTGAGTGGGGTGGCCAACCCTAGAAAAAATGAATCACCTGATAATCACCTATTAATTATAAACCATCTGTAGAAGCATATATTGTTGTCAAAACTCATGGTTATGTTTGCAGGTGCTACTTTGTTCAAAATGTTATAAATAAATGTCTTTACACTGTTATCATTTTGATTTTAGCTTGGCGCTAAAAAGGGTCTTGGTGCCCAGAAGGTGAGCAGCAAGAGCTTCACTGAGGTGGAAAAACAAGCTCAGGTGGCAGAGAAAATGAGAGCGGAACAGGCCACTGAGACCAAGAAACAAGCCGAAGACTCCATGTGAGTCTCCAGATGCCACAAATTCCATTTGCAGATGCTGTAAAATATCTTTTTTCTTCAAAGATTTTGATTCGAGTCTATTGAATGGTCAAGTGTATGTTCGAGTAAGACGATGGCTCCTCTAACAGTGCAATCAGAGCTATAGCTTCAGCAGTTTTTTTCCCTGGTTGCATTCCCTCCTTTCTCACAGAGTGGCCTCGATGCGACTGGCCTACAAAGAGCTGGAGATTGACAGGAAGATGGAGGAGAAGAAACTGAAGAACCTAGAGGGCAAGAAGAAGGAACAGGCGGAGAGGCTGGGCATGGGATTCGGCAACAGGAGGTAAAGACACGGCGGTAACCTCGATTAAACCACTGTCACATTAATTACATCACTCCCCTCAAGCATGACATCAATGTCTGCAGCAGATTAATAACCCAGAATGCTGAGCGATGTGTGTCTGGTTGTTGGTTTTGTTCATTTTATTGTACATTCGGCTGATATGATGTGACTTTGATTTTCCGCAGTGCCGTGTCTCATTCCGTGATGGCTGAAATGCAGGTGATCGAGCAGGAGACCCCGGTCAGAGTCAAGTCCTCTTCTCGCTCTAAGCTGGACATGTTTGATGAGCCCGGGTTCACCTCTGGACCACCAAAGTATGTTTGTGACGGACAGCATTTGTAAATGTGAGTGTATGCATATGTGTAATTTGTATGAATCATTGTGATCTCAGGTACAAGGACAACCCTTTCACATCAGGAGACAGCTTTGGTTCACGGTGGGACAATGATGGAGGATCCTCGTTCTCTTCCTGGGCTCTGGAAAAAGAGGAGCCTAAAGACAGTGAGGTCACCATCTCAAGCATCCAGCCAATCGGAGAAAGGTTT
>NW_015519937.1:0-578 GCF_001515645.1 Sinocyclocheilus grahami | reverse complement strand
ACATAATAAAACAGACGATGAATAATATGAACAGCAATTATTATAATAGTAATACATATACACAATTTCTATTTATAACATTTGAATATATATTTGTATTATATAAAATTATGTAATTTTACCTTTTTATACACGCACACACGTTTTATATATGGTTTATTTATATATTATAAAATATTTTATAGTACATTACTGAAAATGTTTTCATTGTTTTACAATTATTTGTAATATACAGAGTAAATATATATATTTTTATTATAAATTGTCATATTTTTTTAATGATTATATAATATTTTTGTGAAAACCTTTTTTTTTTCAGGATTCTTAGATAAATAGAAGGTTCAAAAGTACAGCATTAATTTCAGAATTTATGAATGTCTTTATCACTTTTGATCAATTTAATTTGTCCTTGATGAATAAAATTTATTAAATCTTACCCCAAACATTTGAATGGTAGTGTAACATGGTTTCTACAAAAATGTCCACAAATTTGTAATAATTTAAATACATTAATATGTCATGTATTTTAACACACTGGGTGCTGTGTGTACATTAATGAGGAAAAAAAATTAACTTAA
>NW_015519936.1:0-2691 GCF_001515645.1 Sinocyclocheilus grahami | reverse complement strand
AAAATTACATTTAAAATAATAATAATAATAATTTAATTCTGAACTTGTATGACTTTCTTTTTTATGTGCAACGTAAAAGTTTGAGGAATGTCTTTGCCATGAATGGGTCTGTCATGCTCCCAATTGACAAAAAAATGAAATAAATAAATAATAAATACAAATAATTGTGTGCCGAACAAACTGAAATGTAACTCCGTATTCACTGAATATTTTGAGAATTATTTGTTGTGGCAGCTAATGGCTCCTGATTTGCAGTCCATTTGATTTTTGTTCTTTTGGTCTTTAACATCGACGGATTTGAATAAATTGTCAAGATCGGAAGTGAAATCTCGTGCGATGATAACTGCATGTGCATTTGCATATCTTCAAAAGTCGTTTCTGTCGCCACAGGAGTGGCGAGACCCGCACGGCCCACCCTCATAAATCCTCATTCACACAGGGCTAAAAATAGCTGCAGAAGAGCGGGGAAGTGGGGGAAAATGGCTGGTTTTCTAAGCAGATTTGCCGCGAGCTTTGCCGGTGTGCATTTGTGAACCAGAACTGCATTAGTTAGAGGTCTTGCTGCATCGATCAAGCATTAACATGCATGTTCGGACAGTTTTTTGACACCTTGGACATGTTTGTCCTGTGGTTATATAAGCTGCGTAACTTGAGGGAGCCTGTGCCAGACCTCCGACTGACTCATACTGGCACAAGGGAGCTTCACTCAAGACATGGTTTGTTTTCCTGATGCTCATATTTAAGGGGGACTCGAGAGAGTCTGTCCTGCAGTGATTAATGAAATGGTCTGCTCCTTCATCACTGCCTGATTTCACATCATATGGTACAGGTTGAAGTGACCATGTGGCTTATTCTGGACGAGAACCAGAGCGGAAAACAAGCCATTTGAATGACAAGAGTTTGCATTTGTTTATATGACGACGTGGCAGGGTCGGAAATTAATGATGGATTGGTGCAAAAACCACATTACAAAAATACTAATTAAAATGTACAAAAAGAAACACATACACAGTACATATATATGGGTCAAAGACATTTTGGTGTCCGCATCAAATTCAATTGACAAAAGTGATTTTATATGCACAGAATGCATATTACTTTAATGTTGTCAAATAAAATTTGAAAATAATAAAATGTCAAAAAAAAAAACTAGGGCTAGGTGGTCAGAGTCCCTGTATGTGCAAACCAACTCTCATGAGTGAGCTAGAATAAGCCAGTCGTCGAGAATGAGAATGCAAATGCCCACTTCCCTAAGAGGGGCAAGGGCAGCTTCCACGACTTTCAAAAAGAAGCGAGGAGACTCTAACTTAACTAAGCATCCAGACATCTTGCCATCAGTCTCAGTAGAACTACATTCGACGTACCTGGGGCAGGGTTCCCGCGGCTTTGCGGAACAGAAGTCACAGGGCCAGAGGACATACGTCCTTCGTGGTGCACAGTGCCTTGTCCGCCAGGTCTGTCAAAGAAGTCACTGACAAATGCGGGAACCAGAGTTCACAGACTCAATGACTGACCTGTTGCATCAGAACATGAAGAGGCTGAGAATCTGCATCCGAACAGGCGGAAGTGGAGCTAGGCTGGTCTGTTAATCCCTCTTCCCCGGGTCACCCATCTGAGGTTCACTACAAAGCCTTTCTTCGGTTCTTAGCATCCTGAGGACGGGCTGACGGTGCCACTTTCCTGCGAGTGACTGTCTGCTGTTCAGACTTGACTGCCGGCCCAGACAGGGGACAAACAGACAGAGGCTGCTGCTTCGGGGGTGCAGGGGTAGAACCTGACCCACGCTGAGGCAGGAAGTGTTTAATAGCCCCCGTTTGTTTTTAACCATGGAGAAATGCAGTGTAAATTATTCAATGGTGTCGCCAAAGAGACCAACCTGAGAAATGGGGCGTTGAGAAAGCGCACTTTCTCAGCATCCCGCATCTCTGCCAGATTGAGTCTAAACCACAGGTGCCACTCCTGGACCATGAATGTGGACACCGCCCTCCCCAGAGCATGCACCGTGACCTTCGTAACCCAGAGGGCATAGTCAGCCGCCGAATGCAGTTCCTGCATGCTCCGGATTGGGACCACCCTTGTGCATACCTGCAGGACAGCCATGGCATGCAGAGCGGACACAGCTTGTCCAGAAGCAGTATAAGCTCTCGCCACAAAGGACGAGGTAACTAATATGCTCTAGACGGGAGTCTCGGATGGCCCCTCCAGGCGACGGCATCTGGCAAATGCACCACAATCGCTCTTTCCACTTGGGGAACCCCCGTATATTCCCTTGCTGGACCGCTGTCAAGGATGGTGAGAACGGAGGAACCAGTGTATCGTGTAATGGCAGAAAGGTGCCTTCCACGATTTCATCAGCTCCCTCGTGCACTTCCGGGAAGAAAGGAACTGGGGCGGAGCGTGGCTGAGTGTTGCACTCGGTCTCCAAGAACCAGTCATCCAAGCGAGAGAGCTCAGGACAGGGTGGAGGAGTCAACTCAAGCCTGATGTTCTCTGCTGCCCGGGTAAGTATGGCTGCCATCTCAGCGTCAGACTCAGACTTAGTCGAGTCATCCACTCTGATCGGTCAGACCCACCCCCCGATGCTGCGATAGACAACTCATCCTCATCACTAGCCCCGAATGAGAGATCGAACCCACACTGAGACGGGTTCTCAAACTCACCCAGGAACTCTTGAACACGTGTGGTTGCCTC
>NW_015519935.1:0-2691 GCF_001515645.1 Sinocyclocheilus grahami | reverse complement strand
CTTAACATTTCAAACATTAATAACAAAATAGGACGTTAACGGGCAGTGAAGAAAACGAGTCTTTAGAAGGAAATTGTTAGAGCGGCCGCTTTGATCCTCGACACTTCATCATGACATCACCATCGTCCTCCTCAGCATTGCTTGAATCGCGCGGTCACACGCGCTCGAGGAGCGTTGGTCATCAGTGAAGAAGAGACTGAACTCTATCAAGTTGACAGGGAGGCAGACTCATCGCTTCTTCTACCTACTGAAGCCTTTACTTGCGTGTAATCATGGATGCGTCCCTCTTTCAGTTCTTCATTGAGGAATTCGGCGACACCAACTGTACTCTTATAGATGCTTTTCAGGACACTTTATACGAGAATTCGTCTTTCGCTTCGATGAGTGTCGACGGTGGGGATGACCTTCTGTGTAAGCGTATTTGTTTTATTCAGCTCTTATAATGCACTTTAATCAACACCGCTTGTATTTTCCTCTAAGGTCTCTATTGTAACGCCACCACGGATGAAATAGGAACTTGCTGGCCAAGAAGCAACTCTGGACGGATAATTGAGCGACCGTGTCCAGAGTTCATTAACGGCGTCAAATACAACACCACTAGTAAGTGGCTCCTATCAGCTTTCTGTTCATTAAAAACGTCCGAGGATAAGGTTGGTGCGACCCTTTGCATTTATGTGCATAACCAGTCATTCAGTCAAAGTTCAAATATATATGGAAAAATGTGCTCTGCAAAGTGAGTCAGTGATAGATAGATAGATAGATAGATAGACACATGATGTGGCAATTAATTAATCTAATTAATCGCAAATTAATCGCGGAGGCTGAGAAATTACTCCCAAAAGATCATTTAAAGTCATTGTTGTGTAAAGCATCAAACAGACATTACAAAAAGTAGCTTCAGCAAGAAATATTTAGTTTGATACAATTTATTACATATACTATTTTGGACCATGAGGGCGAGTAAATGATGACACAATTGTCATTTTTGGGTGGGTGAACTATACCTTTAGTTATTTATTTTATTAATTTTATTATTATTACTATGAAAATATGAAATTATTTCTTTAATGAAATGTGACTCTAAATAATAAACTAAAACTGCCAGTAGGTGGTGGTAAATGTCTTAATGATTAAGTCATCGAGTCATTTATTCATTCATGTGATTCCTTCAAATGGCTGATTCTTAATGCTGTGGAGATTTTGTTGTATTGTGCACCACTGGGCCACCGTACCGAAGAGTCCTTAGTTTTATAAGATTTAAAAAAGAAAGAAACAGATTTACACTTCTCTCCGCCGTGGGGGGAGCTAAAGAGTCATGAGAACATGCAGCTTTTGAAAAAAGCTTTTTCTCGAAAAAAACTTTCAGAAACTTATACAAAAATACTCGTCCAGCTCAGGTTTTTTTGAGACTTAGGTCATGGTTAGCATGAGAATCCAACTCTTTAACAGTGTAAATAAGTCAGAATGCATGAAATAGCATTAGACATCCCCTTTAATCAGTGTGTGAACGTGCAGTTCATCTCACTTTATTTTATGGATCTGCATCTGAGTAACAGGATTAAAATAACAGTGACTACTAAGATATAAACAACTGTAAAGCAGTTTGCTCATTCAATGGCAACATGAGCACCAGCTATGTAATTTATAAGTAATCTGTAAGCCATATTATTCCAGTGATTGAGGAAATAGAGAACAGAACCAGAGTTGTAACAACAAACTAACCTTGTTTGCAATAAAAGGTTTATCCCCTGTTGCTGTTTTTTAGTACTCGATATATACAAATCAAACCTCTTATTGTCAGGAGTGACTGCTGTGCAGGAGCGAAGGACTCGGAGATGCAGGAGATTCAGGATAACAGTCTTTAATCATCCAAATAGGGGTAATACAGGGCAGGCAGGAACACACACACACACAGAGCACATAGTATAGACCAGTGTTTCCCAACCTTTTTTTAGTCGCGGCACCCTTTGGAAATTTTAACAAATTTGTGGCACCCTACAAAATTAATTTTGTCACAATATTTGAATTTCTAACTTCAATATGATACTTTGAAAAGTATCGACATTCGGTACAGCAGGGAAGAACTGCAGAATGTGTCATATATATATATGTGTGTCAGATATTTTTAATATTATTAATTTTTTTTGTCCATGGAGGCAATCAGTAGGCTAATTTCTAATGAGGAGAGCAATATATATGACAGATTTTAATGTAGGCTTTTATTTATATGTAAACATTGTTTAATTACCATTATAACTTCATCGGTTATATCTCAATATCTCACAAATTTTTGCTCACTCTGTGTATTTTTGATTTTACAGTTGGGTAATTTTGTTGCAGTAGCACGAGATAGCTTGATTTCAAACTTTGAATTGAATAAAAAATGACAAGTAAACAGTCAGTAATAAAATAAGAACAAATAAAGAAATTAATAATGACAGCACAAATAAAAAATAACGACAGGCCTACAAATGAAATAAATTGCTTTTTAGTTTTTCAGGTCTAACAGTAGGGCTATTAAAAGATTTCGTTTTTTTTTTTTTTTTACCAATTATCCAAATAATGTTTAGTCCTAGAAAGCTATTATTATCAGAACACGCGAGCATAACATAACGGTTAGCAGATCAATGAATGCGAGGGCAGCGTATATATACCACACCTTGTTACAGCACAGTAGGGCTATTGCAGACA
>NW_015519934.1:0-2691 GCF_001515645.1 Sinocyclocheilus grahami | reverse complement strand
CCTTTTTTATTGCACATCAGCAATGGATCTTACAATATATTATTGATTTGTCTCTATGGTTAAGTAAAAAATAAAAAGTAAATGTTCTGAATCGTTTAAAATAGTTTGAACTAGCATGGACTGTAACTTTCAGAACTCAGATTTCTTACACATTTCAGGGCCGGCTGGTTAAGGAATGTGTCGCAATGATGCAGGTTCACTAAGAGGTTTTACAAGCTGTATCTCGTTTCAGATGGGAAGTTAATTCCCTGATAGCACACGCACATCACAGAGACGGCTATTTGACATCTGCATTTACATCTGCAAGAGTGCTTGCTCATCTGCAGTACGTCTAGAGGAGGATGTTTCCTAGCAGACGTCAAATAGACGTTTAGAAGATGTATTTAAGATGTTTATGATTTAGAATGCATGTGTTAAAGACCTCTATCAGATGTTTGTACACAGCAGATGCTTTCCAGATTTTAACAGACCTCTTGCAGACGTACATATGTATTTTTTTTAGATATAGTTTCATTCCAGCCTCAGAGAGGGTGTGAAAAAGAGACCATTAGATTCTGATCTCTTGGTGAAAAATAAAATGGGAGAAACATTCAGCTGTCACAGATGTTAAGGGCAATACAACTTCTTGCGAAACAAAGGCACTGCGCCGTGTTTTGTTCTCCGAGTCATGGACACAGGCCCTCATTTCTCAGAGGCTCGAGTTCTGACAGGACCCCAAAACAGCCAGTCCAGACACGCAGATCCCGGAGAACCTGCGGACCCCTGACTGACAGCTGTGTCCTCCAATCAGAGCGCAGCGCGTGAGTGTGGAGGCGGGGCTTCCAGACTTGGCACTGCGCGAGCTCTCGGGAGTAAATGCATGGTTATGTGTCATCTCTCTGCAGTCGTGTAGCGCTCGAGCGCATTGCTCGGTGACTTCTCGTCAGGTCTGTGAAGGTGTCCGGCGTTTCTCTGGGATTATTTCCGCCAAAACTAAACGGGCTGATCGCAGGCAAGTGCGTTTCATGAGCAGTGCTGTCTGCTATCGACCTACTTTTCTTCTTATATTTACTATATGCACACATGCAATGCTAGTTTATACTTTAAAGTGTATTTCATATATCTGGTTCAGTATTCAGTTTTTTAATTCTTCAATTTTGGGGGGAAAAGGGATAATAAACAATGTTTTTTTTCTCTATTCATTTAACTTTAAATAATAGATTAAAATAGTTCCACACTTTTTAATTGCACGCATGCAATCACTAATGTGTCCTTTTGTGAGCTCAACCCTGACTTTTTAACTCACTTTCTATAATAATTATAGAATGTGTATACATGTCTATGTCAGCAAGCTGAAGGCTTATCCAGCTGTTTCTCCCCCCAAAATTGAAAATGAGTCATTGCATCACACATCATTACCAAGATGTTGAGTCGTTACACGTCTGCTGAAGAATAATACATAATTGTATTTCAACGTAGAATTTTTCAATCAAAATTATAGTTTAAAAAGCAGATGGATGCTTATAGGAAAGTATCTCATGTTTTCTAACTGCTCACCATTTCGTTTTCACCTTTTAGAAGTACAGATACTCCCTAGCTCCTCAGTCAATATGGGCTCGAATGCATAATGCTTCAGAATGCTCAGTTTGTCTGGTCCTCTCTCCTCCAGGATGGGTGCTGGAGACGGGTTCCGTGCCCCGGCGGCGGTGATCTCTGCTGGGCTACTGAGTGTGCTGGGCCTCTCGTGGTTCTGGAGCTTGCTGGCTCTTTTAGGAGTTTATTTATGTTCTGGAGGATGGAGGTTTCTCTATGTGGCTGCATGCACCATCAAGAGAGACCTTGTGTGAGTATAGCCTACTATCACTCACTTTCTTTAGTCACATTGTTTGCCCCAGTGTGTACGATGTAAAAGGTGTGATGTACTATTAGCTAGTCATGAGACCTGTTCAAATAGAACTACTATACACACATCTAGCTCTTTCTTTCTTTCTCTCCTCCAGTGGTCTGTGCATACTGTTGCGTGTGAAATTCTTCATGCATCATTACATTCGTACGCGCAGCACCGTCCCGTCCATATTCGCCCAGCGCGTGGCACTCCACCCGGACAAAGCGGCTCTGGTGGAGGAGTCCACGGGCGAGGTGTGGAGCTTCTCTGAGCTGGACCGGCGCTCGAACGCGGTGGCGCAGTGGGCCGTGGCGCAGGGCTGGAGGTCTGGAGACGTGGTGGCCGTCTTCATGGAGAGCCGGCCGCTCATGGTCGCGCTGTGGCTCGGTCTGGCTAAAGTGGGCGTGGAGCCGGCGCTCATCAATTTTAACCTGCGACGCGATCCGCTGATGCACTGCATGGGCGTGTCTGGAGCGCGAGGGATGGTGTTCGGGGCGGAGCTTCTGGACGGTGAGACGCGTACTGATTTGTTAGTCTGTTCGGACGTGATGCTTTTTCAAAGGCCATTGGAGATGTTTAGAAAAAAGTGTGGCTAATAGCTGATGGGATATACATAACACAACTTAATATGAGAAAATGAGACAAGAATGTATGTATATTGCATATATATATATATATATATGCTAGTGCACGACCTAAAAGTTGAGAAAAACTCAAAATTAACTTGAAATATTTATGAAATTTGATATTTATGACATCATACCCTACTTAGTATATAAATGGTTGTCCGTTCAGAAGCTCTGCAGAATGAAGATGTGTTTCTGGCT
>NW_015519933.1:1990-2692 GCF_001515645.1 Sinocyclocheilus grahami | reverse complement strand
ACACATCAATTTATGCAGTGGCCATACGGTTTTAATCTATCCTCCATCGCAGTTTTCGCGCTCGCCTGTGTGTCAATCCAACTGGATCCAAAACACTTAAAAGCAATCTGACTGTTTCCCTTTTCACAAGTCCCTCTTGAATGCAATTCAAGTGCATCATCCTATAGCCAACCATCTGGCCCGATATTTCAATCTGCTGATTAACAAAGTAAGCAACATCTAACACGTCAGTAAAGTCCTTCCTCTGGCAAAGCCTATTCTTCCTCAATATGGTTTGGAGGGTTCTAAGACACATTATTATGCCATGCTGATGGCTAAGAACTTCGAGAATCTCTCTGTATTGCAAACCCAAATAGAAATAAAAACTTACAATCCGATTAGATCCATAACAGGTAAGCAATCTCTTCACCTCCACCGAGTGACTTCTTTAGGCCAGCAGTTATACATAGATATGACCTCAAATGTTTGCCCTATATATATTTGTATGACGTAAATTAATGATCTTGTTAGAACGGCTATTGTAAGAATGCAGTGCAAGCCAAGACGATAGAATAGGGAGTTTCTGATCGGGCCAATAAAGGTCATAAAGCACAAGAAGCAATCAACAATGAAATATCAGAAGTGCTGTTGTGTAATTTTATTGAAGTATTATGTGATAATGAAAGTAATCAATATATATATTAATATGCTGAATTATGTTAA
>NW_015519933.1:0-370 GCF_001515645.1 Sinocyclocheilus grahami | reverse complement strand
GTCATGTAGCGTTTTCGCTCATAACTTCATGAAACATGCATATATATTATAGAAAATGACACGTCATTATTTGCAGAAAATTCTCCTGATTAAAAAGAGCCCAAACACACCATAATCCATCGCTCCGTTCTAAAGAAATATCTCATAAAGCTATAGCACATAGAAAAGAATTAGGTAATGTAGCTTAGCAAAAAAAATCAAAGGTTGCAGTCCTGTGCTGTTTTAGCTCGTAACTTCACCAAGCATGCATAGATCTTGAAGAACCACGCGTCATTATTTTCAGAAAATTTTCCTGATTAAAAAAAGCCCAGAGTTAGCATAATCTGTCGATGAGATCCAAAGATATTGCTCATATTGCTATAACACATAA
>NW_015519932.1:2142-2692 GCF_001515645.1 Sinocyclocheilus grahami | reverse complement strand
TAGGGATGTATGGCTACATGTAGTGTTTCAAATGGCCGCATATGTGAGACAGCAATATCCTGTACCCTTCAAAGTACTATAATATCTCTGCCCTTCAGAGTGAATAGGACATAGTGATGCTCACTTTCAAACGGATTTTCCTTGCCCACTTCAAACATTTACAGCACAGCCATTGATATCCAGCAGCTGATTCATTATCACAACAGGTCAATGCTAAATTTTCAGTCACTGCCAAAAAATGTATTCTACTTCTACTGTTAATACATAATCTTTCTACTTTAATTTTGATCTTTTTGACTTTTATAGTTGTTGTATCAAATTAAACAGAAACAGTTTGGCCAGTTGTTACCATAAATAATTGATTTAATACTGACATTCAAGTAGAATTTTTCCACTTCTGTGTTAGTTCTATTATGGTTTAAAACTGCCTTTAAAACGTTCAAGCCACTGACCTTTGGGTTGCATCCAGAATGCAAATTACCTCAGTGAATACTGATTATACAAATGAATATTTAAGACTTTTATGAGAGAGTATTATGTAACTTTGTGG
>NW_015519932.1:0-407 GCF_001515645.1 Sinocyclocheilus grahami | reverse complement strand
AAAAAAAAAAAAAACATATTAAACAATTGTTTTGGAAAATAAAAGTTGCAAACAGTGACAGATTCGTTTTTCCTAAATATTTCTGTAAACAACTTCAATGCGTTAACATTTATGCATTTAGGCTTGACTATTTGGCAGGCGTGTTTACTGGATGTTTTTCTCTAGGAATCAACAGCATGCCACTCGCAATGAACATAAAATATTCTTCTTAGAACATCTTGGGCAAAGTTTTTGAGACGTCACCTAGTCCAAATCAAGCACACCTTTTCCTAAGAGCCATGACTGAACTCCCCACTCATCTCTGTCCCTCTCTACGTGTCTTTGGCTCTCTTTTTCTCCCCGTCTCTCTCCCCCTTCTGCAAAGCTCCCAGTGTTTGGGTATATATTTACCACCCTTGTGTGAGGCC
>NW_015519931.1:1716-2692 GCF_001515645.1 Sinocyclocheilus grahami | reverse complement strand
AATTAATTTGGCCGCAGTATGAAATAAACCCATTGTCACCCTCCCTTTTGGCTGCACTCTACTTTCCTTTTGAGGGCTTTCATCACTTCCCACTAAAATGGCGCTGTGTTGTCTACACATAGTTCACATTAATCAAAGGAATGGGAGATACAGGATGTTTGTGTGCACCGGCGAAAATGATTAGCAGCTGTGGATGCGAGCGACTACACTGATAGAGGAAGAGAGGGAGGGTGAAAATATATATAGAGAGAGCTTTTAATAAATCTGACCTTTTCTGTTGTGCACTTGTTATGAAAGATGCTGGCACAGGAAATATATGGAAGCAAGGGGCAAGGAGACCATTAGAATAGAATCCCAGTGTGCTGAAGATGAGATGTCTGAGGGGATGACGATTTTCTGTTTGAGTGAATGGTGGTTGAGAGTAAAATACTATGGTTCTGTTATGGATTTATATAAGGTGATGTGAGTGAATTATTGCTTAAATGACCGGAAAGAGGAAGCGCTGAGGAGAGAAACAATTGTTTTCAAGCAATTTTGATTAGAAGAAAAAATAATAATAATTAAAACATAAAATTTAATTAAAAAAATATAATTCATTACACCAAAATTATGTCTCAAAATATATGTATGGTTTAGATCACACCTTACTTTTTGATGTAATATTAATGAGAGTATTTATTTTCCAAAGACAAAAACATTTATACAAAGTAAATTTACAAAGTAAAATTGTAAAGACAATATCATACTTAATCAATATATTGTCTTTATATAAGCCAAAATGTTGCTTAATGCCAGTGAATATAATATATATTTTTGGCTGTTCAATTTCACCATAAACATAAGCTATATTAGCTATAATATGAAAGTAGAATTTCCACCTAAGATAAAACTGAGACATCTTAATAGCAAATATGCGTACATCGTAAAAGTTATAGGCTACATATACATACATATATATATATATATATATATATAT
>NW_015519931.1:0-262 GCF_001515645.1 Sinocyclocheilus grahami | reverse complement strand
ACACCATTACTACAATAGGCTACATCAGCGGTTCCCAATTCCAGCTCTCTTTTATACTATCCATTTAAATAGTATTTATTTACAGAGGTATATTTCTGTCACACTTCTCTACCCTGCAAACAAGCCTGCACTGGCCCTTTACGGCCCTTAGGGCTAGCCTTAGGGCCCCCAGCGGGTTGCCAGCGCAGGGCCCCTGAGGATTTGCTCACTGGCAAACCATTGGCCCCTTAGCGCTGGCCCTGCACGGGCAGCCCTCACTTAG
>NW_015519930.1:1881-2693 GCF_001515645.1 Sinocyclocheilus grahami | reverse complement strand
AAAAAAAATTAAATCATATGGTCAGTTCAGATCATACAGTAAAGGAGACTTTAGCCCTGCTAAATACAGTTCCCGCTCTGAATATTGCTATCATGAATGATCTAATTTACTCTTTCTGCTCTCCCTCTGTTTATATGTTATAGAATACAATAAAGATTTGATAAAAATATTTTGGCTGTTTCTGTGGTTCTAGCTGTATTTTACTCTGCACACGTGGGCATAGAGATGTTGTGTAATACACATGTGCTTTAGTGTCTCTCTTTACACCTTCTAAACTTGAGACTGACACACTAGTGGTGAGCCAGCTATTACTGAATTAAGTGTCTCATGTGAACGCTTTTGTCTTTCATTGCAGATCTTGAATGAAAACAGTGGATTTGTAAAAGCACAGCTATGCAGACGATCAAGTGCGTCGTTGTTGGTGATGGTGCAGTGGGTAAAACCTGTCTATTAATCTCCTATACAACTAATAAATTCCCCTCCGAATATGTACCAACGGTGAGTATCATTTTCCGGTTCCTTTCATGTTCCCTTGTATTATTGAAGTCTCATGTCTTGACCTGTCATGTTTATGATTTTTTTTTCTGCTGGATTTCAGTGGCTGTAATCCTTATATTGTATGAAAACAAACAAAAATGTTTCCTGAATGTACAAGGAACACTTTCTTTGCTTTGCTTACAGGTCTTTGATAACTATGCAGTTACGGTTATGATTGGTGGTGAGCCGTACACCCTTGGGCTGTTTGACACTGCAGGTACGGTACAAATTACTTGGTTCAACCTCTTCACTTTCATATATAGCTTATTAATTAA
>NW_015519930.1:0-658 GCF_001515645.1 Sinocyclocheilus grahami | reverse complement strand
CGGCTTTTGGTATCGGGGCATTTTTACGAGTACGAGTACAGGAGCCACAGTATCGGGACCGATACCGGTATCGGTGCATCCCTAATGATGATCATTGTTATAGAAATTAGACCTCAGGAGTTTTGGAGAATTCCACACATTCCTGTGGAGGGTGGTTGAGCTTGAAAATGCTTTTTCTGGAGGATTGTGGGACCAGGTTTTTGCTCTGCAAGTGTTCAAATGCACCATGGGCCACATGACTGATTGATGTTCATTGGCTACTCAGGATTGCAAATGCATTCTTGGATTTAATTTATCCTTTCATTTCCGTCTCTTTGCAGGTCAGGAAGATTATGATAGATTACGACCCCTGAGCTACCCTCAGACAGATGTCTTTTTAGTCTGTTTCTCAGTTGTTTCACCTTCTTCGTTTGAAAACGTCAAAGAAAAGGTGAGCTTGAATTATTTGAACCTTTCAGGACAATGAATTTGTTGGTCCCTGGGCTCTCTTTTTGATGTGTTATGCTGTCTATCTCTGTCTGTAGTACAAAATTATCACCTGCAGTGTTTCCCCACAAGATTTGTAAACTATGGGGGTGGACTTTGGTCCTTCAAGAGGTATCCAGGGACATAAATGTTTGTACATTTTGAAGTTTAATGCATTAATCTGGTGCACTTT
>NW_015519929.1:0-673 GCF_001515645.1 Sinocyclocheilus grahami | reverse complement strand
AATAGCTGAGAATAATGTAATAATGTAGTAATGAGTTAACCCCCCTCCCTTTTATTTATTTATTTATTTAATATTATTTTTTACTCTTTTATTGTTTAATGTTTCAGTTTCCTGTTTTGGTTGTAACATGATTTTGTGGTTTGCAGAGTCACGTTCGAGTTTCGATTAAAAATGACTTGCACGTATTGTTGGGTGTTAACCCAGGGAGGCATACACGCCGTCATGGGTAGTGTTAGCTTGGTTCATAGGTGGAGAGTGGGTAAGGGGAGTAAGTGTGGGCAAGGAGGGAAAGTTTGGGATTCTGCTTCAAAGCTGAGTTCATTTCTAAGTTCATTCATTCTTCATGGTGTTCATTTTAGGCTGTCTTTTTCACATGGATGCATTGTTGTGTACTTTATGCTTCCGTTTGGGCATCTTTTCTTTGTTTTTATGTATTTTGTTTGTTTGTTTTCTTTTGTTTTCATTCTTTCCCTAAATATGATGTCTCTTTCATTAAACACTCTCACATGGCAAACTCTTTGAGATATGTCAGCTGGAACTGTAAGGCTGTTAATAATCCTGTTAAGCGCAACCGAGTCCTAAACCATCTAAAGATCTTAAAGGCGGACTTTGTTTTTTTGCAAGAAACGCATCTTCGTTCTGTTGATCACTTTAGATTAAAAAGAGATTGGGT
>NW_015519928.1:19675-20402 GCF_001515645.1 Sinocyclocheilus grahami | reverse complement strand
CATAATCCTCCAATAGAAAGGGTGAGATGAAAGTCAGCATTACTGTAGTTTCAGTTAAATGTTTAATTCCAATGTTTTGAGTTTTTTCCTTCTTGGTGAAGGCTCCAGTGAATACAATACTGATAATTAAATTTAAGTAATTATCAACTGTATATCCGCTCAGTTGTGCAGGTAAAGGTGAAGAAAAAATGGTTTTAAAAAGGCTGGTAGATGACAGAATGTTAATATATTATTTTCTGAAGTAGTTTTCTAGATTTCAAATCAAATATTGCTGAATAACAATGATTTTTGTGCAAAATGTGGCATGATTATTTACACAAACAGACAAAACATATGAACTTGTGACTCAATGACCATTATAACCAAAACATGAATGAATTGAATTAGAAGCCTCTATTATGGACTGTTTTTATGGACTACATTGTTTTATGTCTTTAACAAACATGTTTCTGGTGCATGCATGGACTCTATTTTAAAGCCAAGTGAGTGGATTAACTAAGGTTGACTGCCAAAGTAAAGCCTGCCAGGAACAAGAAGGGAGTCATTGCAAAGATATGACTTTATTTTTTAAATCCTTCTCCCCCCCTGCATTGTGTTAAAATGAATTTCATTGAGAATAAAATGATTTCAGTGACCTAGGCTCTTTATCAAATGATTCTTTTAGAAACGGATATTTGAATGGATAAATTAATGGATGGAAGGAAGGAAGATTGGATAGATACTGTAT
>NW_015519928.1:17708-18257 GCF_001515645.1 Sinocyclocheilus grahami | reverse complement strand
TCTCTCTCTCTCTCTCTCTTGCTTTCTCACACTCTCTCAAGAGAGCAGACTCATCTTTCTTTTATTGTCTCACAGTGTGTGTCAGGTTAGTCAGAACCTTTCTAGGCAGAATGTGGGCAGAGAAAGTGAAAGATGACTTTGCAACTCAACTCGGAGTCCCGCACCTGTTAGGATTCTCTAGGTCTTCATTTGTATTTTTGGTATTGTGAACAGGATTAAAGCCCATCTAAGCTCCTTATTGTATCTAAATATTTATATTTAAATATTATTTCATCAGAAGCATTTAAATATTGTAAGCTTTGTACCTTGAATGAATATTCCATTTAGTAACAACATACTGATACTTTTTAAAGCATATATAGCTTTTTTAAATTAGCAAAGATATATGAATTTATAAATAGATGGACTAATAACAGAAAACTCCTGGTTTCATTATTAAATGCCAAACATGTCATGTGATGATTATAGTGCGACATGCTCAGTAAATACAGTAAAAAAGTGATATTGCAGGAAGAAGCAGTAAATGTTTTTCACTAGAGAGCAGCTCAT
>NW_015519928.1:0-727 GCF_001515645.1 Sinocyclocheilus grahami | reverse complement strand
TCACTGCTTATGCTCCCAGTTGGTTTCAAGGTGCACTGAGATCAACCAACCTAATCGCCATCATATTTCTCTATTTAAATGAGCTATACAGACAAAGTACCCCAGTTACCCACTTAGAAGTTGTCACGACTGAGCATTAGGTATTTATCTCTTTGTAAATGTAACAAATTAAGAGCCGCGTTTCCTAATCATCTAACCTTTTTTTTTAAACTTATATTGTTTTCAACAGGGATGAGGAGGTAATGACTAGGTAATGAAATTTCAGAACTAGTCAGTATGCAAAATCAGTTTCAAAGGGTCAAATGGTGGTAGGATATGCTTTGGTTGTTAAAAACATTTATAATGGAACACTCATATTATGATGGTTTAATCGAACTTGTAAAGCCATTTAAGCAAATATTGTGCAACTATCTCGTCCAGGCTTCACTTTTGGCCACTTCTCACAGAAATCATTGTTGTTCACCTGCATTTCTTTTATAATTCTGGAAAACGACTTCAAAAATGCATTGTGATGCCATCATCAAATCAGCTTTGTCATGACATCATTGTACTACAACTAATAGGATAGCTCTCTCCAGGTATTTTAAACCTACTTGGCTCTACTACATAAATTTGATCAATGTGTGACCTAAAGGTGTTTATTACACAGCCCCATAATATTGCCATATCAGGATTAAACCCACATAATCCTCCAATAGAAAGGGTGAGATGAAAGTCAGCATTACTG
>NW_015519927.1:2324-2694 GCF_001515645.1 Sinocyclocheilus grahami | reverse complement strand
TTTAATAAACAGTATAACACTTTTCCACTATAAAGAACCATTTGTGTATTGAAAAGGTGCATTTAAATTGATATAAAAAGTCTTTATCACTTATTATTAGTGTGGAATATGTAAAACGTATTTTCTGTTGTAATCAAAAACAAGCCACAGCTGTTGTCTATAGATATTAAGTTGTAAGTAACCAAAAATATTTATCATTCCTCTAATGCATCTTTATGTGTTTGTGTGAGTGAGAGCAACAGAGGATGTATTAAAATGCACAGTATGAAATCAATCTATTCATAAAGCTTCCAGATGCCGCACTTTCAAAGGGCCAGACAAAGCGGGATGAGGTAAAAGCAGGTAGCTGGAAAGAGCACATCCCGCAGTT
>NW_015519927.1:0-878 GCF_001515645.1 Sinocyclocheilus grahami | reverse complement strand
TTTTTTTATCCAATAAGAAAAATGCACAAACTATGATGGAAACACATTTACTGAATAAATTCCAACATGCACATCAAAAAAGTCATGTGACTTTGCACAATGCGACAGGATAACTTGACTAACCAGCGGACTGATCTCGTTGCACAGTATCTGAAATGTTATTTTGGTCATTCTGATATGCCTGAGCAAAGTTTTTCATCAAAGTATTTCTGTATAATTGTCTTACACGACTATTTTCCCAAACAGCAGCATCCACCTCCGAAAGCAATGACAGCATTTATTGTGTTTTGTCTGCTCGCTCTGAGGCGCAAGTAAGTTATCATAAATAAAAATTATTATATTGAGTGGCTTCTCCTACTTTTCTTGGTGATATTTAGTGCCAGTTTATGAGGAAGTGACGATTTTGTTCCCTTTGACTCGTTTGATGGAAACGGTTCTTTTTTTTCCGCAAATGTTTTATGCAATATTCCAGTTTTGCAAATTAGTTAAATTTGCATCATTGGATTGAAATATAGCTAGTGTGTCATTGTTCAAGAAAGAAACAAATTTACAGATTGCCCTTGAATAAAGCACCATCTAGGAATGTTGGCTTTTAATGTTGACTTTCATTAAATGTATCATAGTGTGAGGTTAAATGTATCTTTAAATACTCAAAGTTTACTTCATTTTTATACAGTTATACATAAACATTTTCTTTTTGACTGTCGTAGAAAAACTGACTGATTCTAAACAAATCATTAAAAATGTCATTTGCAGCTCTCTGCTTGTCCCCTCATTAAACCTTGCTTTCTGCAGGCTGAAATTAAGGCAGAAAAATAAGCGGCTCTTTTACGGCGACTCACTGCCTGTTGCAATCAAGGCCTCCATTAATGGAGCTC
>NW_015519926.1:1563-2694 GCF_001515645.1 Sinocyclocheilus grahami | reverse complement strand
TAAAACGCAGCCTAATTTTCATTTTTGGGTGAACTAATCCTTTAACAGGACAGCTAGTGTAACATCAAGTTTGTCATAGTATGATAGTTTACCATATGAAAATGTGTTTTTTACCATCATAAGATCATAAAATAATTTTGAGGGAACCTATGATTTGAAAGACCCTTTAACATGCTGAATATAGCAATATAGTAATCCTTTATCATTTGATTTTCAAGGGGATACACTTCACTTGTCAGGCGTTGATATTATCGCTGGAACACCTGTGCTAGACATCAAACCATATATTCCAGACTACGATTCTCCAAAAACAAGAAGAGATGATACCAACAGTGAATATAGACAAACATCACCATTCACAGACTCTCAGATGCCCCAAGTGATGGATCTAGATGAAGAACCAAACATCTCAGGGACATCATCTGAACCCTCCTCAGTGCTCAGAGTTTGTCCAGCTGGACCTTCAGATTTCTCTCAGTCAGAAAGGTCTGGATCCAGTGATGTGACTGATGTGTTAGCAGAGGTTAAAAACTATGTCAAACAACAGCAGCTTTTCACTGAATGTCCAGAAGACAAACAGACAGATTCTCCTGAATGCACTTCATTGTCAACCAACCATTTAAGTTCATCCAGTCTTAAATTTGGATGTGAGGACTACAGTACTATCGCTGCCTGGGTCAGGGCACCTCCTGTCAGTAACCTAGACGTGCGGTTTACTGCCAATGCTGAGAAAGAGCTCAAAGAGTTTGTTTCCTGCAACAGTACAGGTATTAGATCTTTCTGATGCCTAAGGTTTTTTTTTTCTAATGAAGGCAGTTGTAATATTTCTAAATGATTTTTGATTCATAGACCGCACAAGACCAAAGTTCCAGTTCTTGAAAGGACCAGAAGAAGCAGTGGCAGCCATCAAAGGCATTCTGTCAGCTGACCCTAGATCAGTATATCGTCGCACGCGTTGTCAAGACCGCCTGTTCTTCTTCACCCTGGATACAGCTGACATCACCTGCTGGTTTGGAGATGGTTTTGCTGAGGTTGTGAGAGTCAAACCTATGGAGAGTTAAGAACTCAATGTTGTCTGAGATTTCTGTCAAATTCCCGCAATTTCAAGAATAAATACTGAGATAGTTCACC
>NW_015519926.1:0-1356 GCF_001515645.1 Sinocyclocheilus grahami | reverse complement strand
TTGGCTTTTGTGTTCCACAGAAGAAAAAGTCAGTGACGTCATTTTCATTTTTGGGTGAACTATGCCTTAATTTGTGTTATTAATTAATGATTAACTCATTTTAGTCTAAAAAGATAATTTCATAACCTTCAATACAAAGCACATTCAGATATTTTTATGGTTCACAGCATAGATCTTAATGTTAACATACTATCTACTATATAGTTTGTGTATGATTATTTATTACATTTTAATTTGTTAAATGTTTTCAGTGAATGGCTGGGTTTATTAAAGGTGTCGTATGTATTTTTTGACATTACTAAAGCATAAAATACCATTAAATGTGTGCTGATACTGTATTTAGTTAAGATGCTAAGTTCACATACATGTTCCTCCACAAAACAATGCAGCAGCCATTTACTGTACTTTGAAATGTCTGTTCTGTGTCAAAATGTCTGGTTTTGTTTTGGTCTGTGTGATTTCACCCACTGTCAGTTTAACCAGTATTATTTTGATACCCTGTGTGGCCAGTTGGCAGAAAAAACAGCGTATGGAAGCCAGCAAATGAACTGTGTCAGAGTTTCCAGATTCTACCTGACCTGATCTAAATCTCTGTAACCAGACACATTAAAATGCGGATAAATAAACTCATCAACTTCTGTTGTTAGAGCTGGATAGTAACTTCTTATATGTAATCAGATTCCAAATATTATGAACTTGTAATTAGAGGACATTACATTTAAAAATGCTCATAATGAGATTACAGGTACTTTTTATGGATTACATAATTTATTTGATAATTGTGATTGCATATTATTTACACAATGGCCGTAAATTATTCATAATTGATGCAGTGATTCCCAAATGTTTTTGTCAGCCAAACTCCTTAAAATAAAATAGTTTAGTTAATATCTAAATAATTGAACAACACATTCACATGTTTAAAGTTATCTGGTATTGTTTAATGCTCATATTAACATGCAGGTAAACAAATACAATATTTCTATTTTTAAGTGTTTACATTCTTTTTTTTATACATTTTTATATTTTACATCAGTGAAACCCTGGTGTAATGTAATATTTAATGCATTTCATGATGTTAACATGAAACAAATATTTTCTTTCTTTTTGCTTTTTATTTTAAATGAAAATGTGATAATGTAATCCAAAACTAATCTAAGAAGTAGTCAGAATACTTGACCTAAAATGAGTAACCTAGATCAGTTTTCATCATGTAATCAGTACCAGACTACAATTTGTAATCGTAAGTAATCTACCCTTCACCGCAGCGTGTAAGGCTTGTTTCCTTCCTTTGATATTTGCACTGGTTCCTGTCCTCAATCTGGCAACCCGCGTGAGCGTCGAGTCTGAGGAGGA
>NW_015519925.1:2068-2694 GCF_001515645.1 Sinocyclocheilus grahami | reverse complement strand
AAGATGAAAAATAAGATACTATTGGTTCAGAATATAATTGTCTTTGAGGGTGAGGAATACATTGTCTGCAAAGAGTATAGACACATTGCAAAGTTTTTTGACTATCCCATTGTCTCCACAGAATTGGGAATTTGTTTTGTGTCAGATCTGTCACCAAATCTGATGAGTTTAAAGTTAGATACTAATGTGTAGAAGTGTGTCCGGTTGCCTTTGGAGGTTGGATTTGTTGTCATTCCACTTCTTCATGCAGACCCATCCTAAATTTCAGTCATAGAGTGGTGTTTTGGTAGTCATTAAATCTGTTGAATTTTAGATATGCCAATCTTTTATTTTATAATTTATGTGCAGATCAGCAAAAAAATTTAGACAGTGTCAGTGTCCAGCTTGCCTTCGCTTATCTTTGTTGGTATGTATACCATATTTATACTTCTAATATCTTAGGTCTGGAACATGTATTAATGAGGACTTTTATGGGAATTTAAACCATCATTCACCAGCATTTAGGATTATCATAAAAAACTAACTTATAATTCTATTAATTTGTTTACAATTAAAACATAACAAAAGTTACTGTTTATACACTAAAGTTACTAATGCTTGTAACTTTGTGCCTCTTTCTTTTCTAG
>NW_015519925.1:0-402 GCF_001515645.1 Sinocyclocheilus grahami | reverse complement strand
AGGAATTGAGACTAATATATCTTAACAGAGAAGTAAATTTTTTTTCATGATTTTTTTAACAAAGAAGTAATTCTTTTTTTGGAATAGTTTTTTTAAGTTTTGGAACAAACATTTATATACAAAAACATAGTTGTATTGTTTTTTCCAGCATCACTAATGTTAGTTGAAGTACATGAAGTATCATTTATGATTTAAAAAATGGGCTGATTATTTAATCACAGCAAAATACCTCCTAATATTTATTCCTAACTATCAAAATAATGTCAGTTGTCAAAAGTCTGCTAACTTTCCCTAATTAATGTGTGTTTATTGCAAGTTTTCCTGAGTAAGTATTTTAGTAAGTGTAGTAAGTATTTGGCAAGTATGTGTAAGTAAGTATTGTACACATGCTTAATCCAGGGT
>NW_015519924.1:962-2694 GCF_001515645.1 Sinocyclocheilus grahami | reverse complement strand
CGACCAAACTCCTGCACGCAACACATCAAACAGCCGTGACTACCAAATATTTTTCAGGGGAAGTTGCTAAAGCAAGGTTGATTTGTTGCTAAAAGTTGCTAAATGACGTTGTGATTTTTGTGACGACGACGTCATTATGTAATCACAACGCAAAATTGTGTCACTGCATCAAATCTCAACAAAAAAAATACATTTTATATATGTTCATTTAGATTTGTTTGTAAAATAATATAAACGCATAATATAATATAAAAATGTAAATAACTGTTTTTAAATAGCCTACGTTAGATTTTTGCAAACGTACACATTTTTGAACGAGTACAATTTACGTTTTTTTATTAGCTAGTAAACAAGTAAAACTACACATTTTCCATTTTTCTAGATATTTTTCTTATAGTGTACCAACTGATCAACACTCGCATGCACAAGCTACTAACAAAGTGTATCATAAATGAGCAATTATTAAATGACAAAATTATATTATTACTATTATTATTAAATTAAACAATTGCAAATAGCAGCTAACTTAATCCACGTGATGTGTGTACTACTAGGCATCTTTGTTTTTCTCTTTTTGTGTAATTTAAATGGTAAATGCTCCTTTTTATCATTTGAGTCACTTATCAAATAAATTGTAAAAATAGCTCAACTGTTAGAGTCAGTTTCACCTTCTTCACTGACTGCTTCTCGCCGCACACTTTACATGTCCATGTCTTACTCTTCTTCATCTAGAGGAGAAAAATAATCGGTTACTCCGATTCACAAGCTTTTGACTCAATTCGACATTCATTTGGAAAAAAACACATACATTTTTCAGAAGTAACAAAGGCTTATTGGCATAATTAGATGGTGACGAGATACAAATAACATTTATTGAACGTTTGTCAACTGAAAACAGCACAGGCCACAAGATCTCGGTTCAACAAAATGAAGATGAATTACAATAGATTAATCGACATTGTCTAATATTTAGACAATCTGAATGCGAGGGGGAGACGCTGACATTAATTTTAAGAAACGTTAAGTGGATAACTAAGGGCTGAGGGATTTATGTCAAGCGTTTGTGATTTAGCAGCTAACGTTACAACGCGAGAAAAACAGAAAAACAGGTTTAATTCTGAACTAAAAGGGACATGCGAAACAGTACCTGCTGTACTTGATATGTTTGACAGGAAAAACATCTCAGTACATGAAATTCTTGAACCATGTTGTTGGGTAGTTTTCACAGTCCGGACTCGGAGAATAAAAGTAAATAAAGTAAAGCTCCTATTTATGTTTCCCGCCGCCGCCCACAGCCTTCTTCTTCTACGTTAGTTCTTCCTTCCGCACAGCGCCCTCTAGAGGAGCTATGGATCAATGAGCGTAAAACAAGTAAAACATCTGTGTGTGACTGAGGGAATTAGCACATTTGACAGATTCTTTTGGATTATAATGAGCACATCTCAAAACAAAACAGCTTTTAGAGGAATTATGGGTCTTTCAAATAGTGAGGACCACTTCATATGTCTTCATACCTACAAATCAAAATAATGTGCATCCAATTATTAAGAAAATTAAACAAATATTAAATTCATGGTTAAAGAGAGATCTGTGACTAAAAGGAAGAATGTTATTATCCAGAACTGAAGGGTTGTGACGTTTAGTGTATACAGCTCTTGCATTAGACGTTCCACAATCGGTCATAACGGAGGTTGATACTTTTTTGTTCAATTTCATCTGGAAGAACAGACCA
>NW_015519924.1:0-597 GCF_001515645.1 Sinocyclocheilus grahami | reverse complement strand
ATTATAAGATCCCTGTAACCGCGGTGTTTACAGTAGTATTTGATGCCATTCCTAATGACCTTATTCAGCTTTTGTGAGTCAATACCCTTCAGTTAAGTATTAATGGTATGAAAATTATTGATAATAAATATCTTTTATATAAAAAATTACATAGAACCACATTACTGCCATTACACGGCACATTACTGTCAAAATTAAAAGTCAAAATAAACTCAGATGCATTCTGCCGTAAAACCCCAACGAAGAACTGCCGCATCAAACAATACATTTGTATATCTTTTTTTTATTATTATTATTTTTTTTATGATATGTTTAATTATGATTACATTAACAAAAAGGGTCTTAAAATACACTGACAATACCCTGTTGTTGTTGTTGTTGTTGTTGTTGTTTTTAAAAGCCAGTGTTGCATTTGAATCAGATCTGTACACAAGAGTCAATGTTAAAAATGACAGATTTATATCGATTGATTTATAAATTTATAGGCTGTAATTCCCTTCCCCGAGTGTTTCATTGAAACTGTTTCTGATAGAATATTGTATAGTTGTAGTAGTTTAATTATTGTGCTGCTGTGCTTCTTGCTATTAAAAAATACAT
>NW_015519923.1:2127-2694 GCF_001515645.1 Sinocyclocheilus grahami | reverse complement strand
AGAACCAGATTGCATTTGCACTTTGGTGCTGCTACCATGCATGTCTATAATGACCTCACACTCGCTGTTCACCATCTAAATGCATATGCCTCCATTCTTGCTTTCAGCATTAGCTATTTCGTGGAAAATGCAAACTATCAAATGTGCAACATGCATCACAAAGGAGAAGTTGAGTTTATGATGCATGCTGTTTACAACATCAGTCATGTTGTAAGGCTTTTTCAGGGTCATTCAGGACAGAAAATGCGCTCACTTTGATGTGAGCATGCTAAACGAAACATGAAAGAAGCAGAAATATCCAATACTGAAATATTTGGTGCTGCCCCAATGCAACTGGCCAGGCCGCTAAAAACAGATTGCATTTGCACTTTGGTGCTGCTAATCATTCACGTCTATATGACCTCTCGCTGTTCATTATCTGAATGCATATACCTCCATTCTTGCTTTCAGCATTTGCTGTTTTATGGAAAATGCAAACTGTTAAATGCACCAAAATAAAGGTGCGACATGCTTCACAAGAAAAAAGTTGCTGTTTACAACATTAGTCATCTTGTACCAAAGGCTTTT
>NW_015519923.1:0-579 GCF_001515645.1 Sinocyclocheilus grahami | reverse complement strand
TCGTTCTGCACCATTGCCCAACAGACGACGATATCCCACAATGCACCAAATCTCTGGACTCTCACGTCTCGGAAATGGTCACTCAGGCTGAGGAAGAGGAGAGGATACCGGTCTTTATCTTCGATGAGGTGGAGCACATGCCCAGGGAGTTGCTGGACACATTGCAAGACCTGATTCATCCCAAAAACAACAACGAATACTTAAACGCCATCTACATTCTCATCAGCAACCTGGGACATGAAGACATCACCAAATTCGTTCTGCACAACTCCAGCGTCGCCATCTCAGGCCATCTGAGCTTGAGTCAGGAGCTGAGCCCTTGGTTGCGTAGCTACCTTGAAAGATACCACATACTATTTTTGGAGGCAGAGCTCCTGCCCTTTATGCTTCTGGAGAAGAGCCACGTAATGGATTGT
Source organism: Sinocyclocheilus grahami (assembly GCF_001515645.1). Classification (NCBI taxonomy): domain Eukaryota; kingdom Metazoa; phylum Chordata; class Actinopteri; order Cypriniformes; family Cyprinidae; genus Sinocyclocheilus; species Sinocyclocheilus grahami. The sequence goes on along the minus strand of NW_015519923.1, from coordinate 163 downwards.
TTTATTGACGAGATGTCCAGGGAAGGATTCTACCCAGATCGATCCCATGTAGAAAGGCTTGCGGAAGAACTATCATACTACATAGTTGGCGAATGGGAATTTTCTCACACCGGATGCAGGCAGGTTGTGGCAAAAGTGAACCTTCTCTGAAACAAAATCTGCC
>NW_015519922.1:1546-2695 GCF_001515645.1 Sinocyclocheilus grahami | reverse complement strand
TATATACATATATACATATATACATATATACATATATACATATATTCATAATTTAAATAAAAATACACTAGTAAAATTCGATGCGAGTGCCATTTTAGTTTTGAATTTCATTTCTGATTAATAATTATTTTGTCTTGTTTCTTTTTTGCAGGGCCTGACTGCTAAACCACTGATAGGATTCACAGGAAACCAAGGGGTGAGTATGCAATTTTATATTAAACTGTGCTTTGTGGCCATAAACCACTTGAAACATTGATTGTCATGTTCAGTCATGGAGCCACAGACCTTGCGTGAACCTGGGACTCTCCCCAATTCTTGTCAAGTATCCTGGTTGTGTAGATAATGCGAAAGCACGGAGACTTGTTGACTTCCTGCTACACAGTCATCCATTGCCGTAACCACCATATCCTCTGCTCACGGTTGCAAAATCAGCATCGAGGCAAAGACGGCCGTTAGTATGGATTTCCAGGGCGTTTTATCTCCACTTTGTGTCTCTTTCTTGGACATTATAAGACAAGAGTCTAAAAAATGTAGTCTGTAGCTCTGAACACATGCCCCACACTGGCATTAGCCGTTTCCTCTGTTGATTTCAGAAACGACATGCTTTTTTGAACATCTAGTTTTGGTTTTTCATGTGCTCTAGCTCAACCCAGACCTTACGGTGAACAGTCCAATAAATGTTCATGTTGCTGTTATCTGCATCTCACATTGAAGAATGTGGTTTGTCTGTCTAGGAGCCATTTAAACTTCTCCTGCGTGCACATCTTATGCAAACATACAGAAACCCGACTGCAGTTGTTACAAGCATCCATAGAAAACCCACCATGTTTCTGATTTGGAGAGGTGTACGTTTAAGGTGTGCGTTTGCAAAAGTAAAATGTAAAACATTTAAAACATGACATCTGTCGTTTACTCGCCTTATGTCTTTTATAAAGACGTTTCATTCTTCAGTGGAACATAAACTGAGAAGTTGGGCAGAATTTACAGGCTGCTCCTTTTATATAATCTTTATATAATTCTATAATAATAATAGTAGTATCTAGTATTTAGTCTAGTGGTTAATATATTTAGACAAAATATATCGAATTTTAATAACCATATGAAAATAATTATCGGCTTATCAATATTCATAACTACTATGTTTATTTA
>NW_015519922.1:0-760 GCF_001515645.1 Sinocyclocheilus grahami | reverse complement strand
ACTAGGCTACTTGTTGCACAGTTTTTCTTTCATTTTCTTAATTTTATTATTTAAAGGGATAGTGAAAAATAATTGTCGTCATTTACTCACCCTCATGTCGTTCCAAACCTGTATGAGTTGCTTTCTTACGTGGAACACAAGATATTTTGAAGATTGCTGGTAATCAAACAGTTGGTGGTTGCCATTGACTTCCATAGTATTTTTTTTCCTACTATAGAATTCAATGGCAACCACCAACTGTTTGATTACCAGCAATCTCCAAAATGTCATCTTTTATGTTCAACATAAGAAAGCAACTCATACAGGTTTGGAACGACATGAGGGTGCATAAATGATAGAATTTTCATTTTTGGGTGAACTATCCCTTTAAGTAAAAATGTTTCTCGTATAGGCCTATTTATTCGTTTTATATAGACCATGGTACTAAATGATCCCGTCATCATAATACTGCGGTACTGTTTTATTAGCATCTCATGTCAGAGATGCTTGCTCTTCTGAATTCTACAGGGTGGGACGTGCAGTGGTTCAACCAAGCCATCGTTGTCTATTATTCAACTGTTTTATCATTAGGATTCACTTTCACAGTGTGTTTACTCTTGACTCATCAGGAACTGCACATTCACAGTTCACTGCGTCACGTGTGAGATAAGATTGCCTATTTGCTTGCCAGATTAAAGCTGTATTTCCCCATAGCTGTATCGGAGCTTTTGTGCCATTATTATGAGCAGACCGACAGCAGGAGAAACCTTGAAATGCTTAT
>NW_015519921.1:2043-2695 GCF_001515645.1 Sinocyclocheilus grahami | reverse complement strand
GAAGTGGAACCTGTTCGTCGGTTGGTGCTCTTCCCGCCGGGAAGATCCCCGAAGATGCCTGATCGCAGTCGTGCTTTCTTTCCTGCAGGATGGGTAGAGCGAAGGCTGTCTCCCTCCACCCTGAAAGTGTATGTTGCCGCCATTGCCGCGCATCACGATGCAGTAGACGGTAAGTCTCTGGGGATGCACGACTTGGTCATCAGGTTTCTCAGAGGGGCAAGGAGGTTAAATCCTCCGCGCCCTCACCTGTTACTCTCTTGGGATCTCCCCTCGGTCCTGACGGCCCTGAAGGAGGAGCCCTTCGAGCCTCTGCGGTCAGTAGAGCTTAAAATTCTGTCATTAAAGACAGCGCTCCTCACCGCATTGGCCTCGGTCAAGAGGGTGGGGGACCTGCAGGCATTCTCGGTCGACGATTCGTGCCTAGAATTCGGAACGGGTAACTCTCTCGTTGTCCTGAGACCCCGGCCCGGATATGTGCCCAAAGTTTTCACCACGCCTTTTAGGGATCAGGTGGTGAACTTGCAAGAACTTGCATCGCTCTGCTCTGTCCCGTTTGCGCTCTGCGCATTTACGTGGACCGTACGCGGAGCTTCAGGACCTCAGACCAGCTCTTTGTCTGCTTTGGAGGTCAGCAGAAGGGAAAGGCTGTCTC
>NW_015519921.1:0-1469 GCF_001515645.1 Sinocyclocheilus grahami | reverse complement strand
TCCCAACTGGGTACGCTTTCCCAGTGTTATCCAATGTACCACTGTATGGAACAGCAGGGGCGGACACCTCTGCCTAGCCGCTGTCCTATCTTCCGCCCCAGCTGGTGTGGGGGGACTTGCCGGCTCCCGCAGGGCACTGGAGGGGGTCAGCAATAGTGGCGTTTTCCATACGGATCCCAATTCGTCAGTCACTGACGTAACGTAGAACGTGACTGACTGAATGGGAACGTCTAGGTTACTTGTGTAACCCTCATTCCCTGAAGAAGGGAACGGAGACGTTACGTTCCGTCGCCACAGTTGCTGTACCACCGCTGTACGGCCGGGGCACGTAGTCTCGGCTCCTCAGCGAAAAACTGATGTGCATTTGCACGCGCTCTCCTTTTATACCCGCGCTGCGGGGCGGAGTGCGCGTGGCGAAACACGCACGCCAACTGTCATTGGCTTGTTTAGTTAACACTCGTAGGTGATTGGGCTCTCGGGCGAGATCCCAATTCGTCAGTCACTGACGTAAAGTCTCCGTTCCCTCCTTCAGGGAACGAGGGTTACACAAGTAACCTAGACGTTTATGCTTCAAGCAAGAACAAATATCTGTAAATAGGGTATGATACGACTTTGTTTTAAGTGGATTTTTCTCAGGATGTTGGCAGATAGCTGTTCTTGTTTTAATCATAAACTTGCTTTATTTTGATCAATTTCTCAAAAAGCAAGACTTCTTATCTCAAGTAACATTGCATTTGCCTTTTTGCAGTTGCTGATATTTTACCTGGGCAAGAATGAACACAAATACGGAAGGTCAGACTGGTCATGGAGAACCCAGGTAAAAAAATATGTTCTCCCCCAATATGCAGCAAAGCATGTGCCTCAGATTGATTGTTTGCAGCATTCTGACAGTCTTAGAATAATGTAGGGTTGTTGTTTTCCACTCCTTTCTTCAGTATTGACAAGAGCCTTTATATTCATTTCTTTACACAGAAAAATGGATACTGACACAGCTCATGTAATGTAATGCTTAACAGATTAGTTAATATACATTCAAATAGCTAGAAATGTGGAAAATGTGCTTGTTAATGTTTACTAAGAAACTATTTAAACATTACCTAATAACTAACAGATTATTTTTTTAATATAAATTAAAATGCTTACAAATGGCATTCAACTTTCAATTTCATTTTCAATTTCAATTTGTTTGTTAATGATTTATTAATGAAAGTTATTATAAAGTGTTACCAACATTTAGATATTATATATTTAGATTTATAACAAGGCAAAATACTGATAAAGAGCATTGTTTTTTTGTTTAGTTTTTTTTTACAGTATGATTGAAAGGTACAGTAGAAGTTATTTTCATATTCTAGTGTTTGGGAGTGGAGTTATTCAGCCCTTAAGCTATTTTTTAAATAAAAAATGAATGGAGATTGGTATGAAGGTGTATTTTCAAACATCAGTGCTGCTAATACAACTCATTCACC
>NW_015519920.1:2479-2695 GCF_001515645.1 Sinocyclocheilus grahami | reverse complement strand
TTCTTCAATGTAAAAGTCAACTCGTCAAAATCAGGAGAGAAATGTTCACGGGTCAAGCATCGTTTCCTAGCTAAAACAATCCAAAACAGTTCTTCCTCACAGGGGGAAGCGATGTAATGAATTATAGACTGTAATTTTAGCCAGAAGGGACAGTTTTAAAGTTAAAAACATCCTAATAATGGATTTGTTCCTTACCAATGCTTCACAAGATGTTAA
>NW_015519920.1:0-741 GCF_001515645.1 Sinocyclocheilus grahami | reverse complement strand
GAGGCAGATCATTTTATCTGCCTCCTCCTATTTTCTATCACTAAACGACATCAGAACACCATGTAGAGATCTGTCACGGCTAGACGAATTAGCAGTGATACATTGAGCTTTAGTACTAAATCCACATTGCACATCTGCTTATGGAACAAGAGTGAGAGACTAATGGGAACTGGGGGTTCGAAGGTCTGTTATGATAAGGAATGTTTTTTTAAACAACTAAACGCATATAATCATGCCTAGTACAAATATGGAAGCTTGTTTCTGTCTCAGAAGGGCTTTTCACACTTGAAATAGTTAACTCTGGGTTATTCTAAACCCTGGGGAGAATCCAGGTTTATCTTCCTTCCTGTTTCACACTGTTCATAATTTACCCAAGGTTATCAATTAAACCTGGGTATTAATAAACAGCTTTCACATGTGCATTCGTAATCCTAAACCTAACATTCTAATTTGCATATTTTGTCAGTGTCTCTGAGTGGATGAATGCAGCACGTGACCTGTTTACATAATGGTTTTAGCATTGCGCAGCCTCGTATTATTGCAGACTTGTACTGTCACATTTTTTCCTGAATGAACTTTTCGGTGGACTATAAAGGTCTCTATTCCAATTCACCAGTTTAAAAGGCCTCAGGGCTTTTCACACTGTGCTTAACCCTGGGTAGTTTTTAACCCCCGGGTAAAGCAATGTTTCATGCTTGTTATTTAAAGGGTCATGAAACCCCAGACTACTTTTTCTGAGAT